>NW_020539724.1:9257386-9346288 GCF_003426905.1 Ctenocephalides felis | reverse complement strand
CTAAATCTCTCCGCGTACTTTTTTTATATAAATCATAAATCCTTCACCTCCCCCTCCTTGAATCCTTTACCAGAGGCGAAACACACGTCAATCTGCTTCCACTGAATTGCATTACCTGGCCCCGCTGACTTTTCCATATCTGTCTTGTCAGTTTATTGCCTGACGCCTCCAACAATCGAGCACGCTCGTCATTCTGCTCTGCCTGAGCAGGCCACCTTCGATCTGGACTCCACCGTGCAGTACCATTGCCACATGGGCTACGCCACCAACGGATTTCCGCGCGCCAAGTGTTTGGCGATAGACGGAAAAGCGTCCTGGTACGGTCCCGACATCTCTTGCGAACGTGAGTATCGCCCGGAGGAGGAGGATGTTTCTTAGATTAATGGAAGATAGTAGTTTTTCTTAATTAAAGTAGAACGGGAGTGATTTACATCCCGTTTTGGTGGTAAGATTTATACAGTATGTGCGAATTTCAATATTCAGTATTTAGTAGTTTAGATCGACATGCATTAGTGATACTTGATAAAAGATTTTATTCTTCTTCTTTAATTACATTTTAACTACCTGCATGATTTTGTTGTTCAAAATAGACAAACAGTCATAAAGTTAGAAATACAAGAGATAATTTAATAGGAAAATTTTCTCAGAAAAATCGATTTTTGTAACGTATGTACCATTATGTAGTACGTAACATGTAGAATTTGAAGTACTCTCTGGCGGTGTAGATACTGTAAGTTTGATTTAAAAAAAAGTTAGGGGATTTTATTAATATTGATATTTTTGTGGTTGTCTAGTATTTGTAATAATGAAAAATTTACACTAGAGTTATCCCCTAAATATTTCTATAATGCTAATTAATGACGTCAAATAAGAGACGAGTAGGAGATATCCACAGGCGAAAATCAAAACTTGATACGCACAATAAAATTTGCTTATATAAAACCCTTATTAAGCCAACTTGGACATACGGTATTTGACTATAAGGACATCAGCTTACAAATCAATTTTTTTGAAATTCAAAGAAAATAAATTGACGATTGAAATTACATATCTGATACTTGTTGTTCAAAATTTGGTATTTCTGAAGTTCTAGTCATGAATTTATTTATACAATCGTAAAAAGCCAGATTTAATAAACACAAAAATGAAAAAATGTAATATATATGTACGTTTTCTGCAAAAAAATGTCTAATCGTCTCACTTGACTTAACAATTTGAGTATATGTCAGAGTATGAAATAATTTAATACTAACTCATGTAGTTTCAAGAAATTATTTTTATAACATGTATATTTTTATCACTTATCTGATGCATTTAGCTATTTTTAACATTTACGTCTCTATATATAGAGCTTTGTAATAGACTAAACGTGCTTTATCATTTTCTTACTTTGCATTATATAAAAGAGCAAAATAATATAAGTGAATCGGTTAATTTTGTATAAGTACTTTTGCAATTTTTGCGTACATTTAAAGTATGTTCCTAACTTTTACCTTATTTTTATACCTTGAATCTGAATAATATTATATCATGCTTGAAAAACCTGAAATCGAAGCAAATTTTCGAGGATAGTGAGATAATCAAGAAGCTTATTCAAGAATATAAGAATATCTGTATAAATCTTAAATAAATATTACATATATTTGAAATTTTTCTATAAGTATAGAATCCATATAACATTGTAAAATTTATCGGATTGTATGGGATCTAAATCACTCCCGCACCAACTTAATCTTACAAAATAAAATAAAGTCCAGACGTTTAGGAGAAGTTACGGTCACAAAAGTTATATATGTATATATATATATATATATATATATATATGAATATATATATATATATATATTCAATAGATAAGTCCTGGATTTTTTCAATATATTGATTGTTTTTTTCCGAACAGATAATCCAATAATAAAAAACAATTTGTTTTTTGAAGATGTTTAATAACGATGTTTCGGAACTAGGTACGTTCCATCATCAGGTTTATTCTGTAATAATTTATATATCCATATCACTATATGTTTTGTTAAAAACACTCGATTTTTTGGAAGATATTTGTAGATGTTACGACTACACAAGACTTAAACCCCACTGAGTCAAGAACACACTAGTGTGTTTAAGTCTTGTGTAGTCGTAACATCTACAAATATCTTCCAAAAATCGAGTGTTTATAACAAAAAATATTAGTGATATGGATATATAATTATTACAGAATAAACCTGATGATGGAACGTACCTAGTTCCGAAACGTCGTTATTAAACATCTTCAAAAAACAAATTGTTTTTTATTATTGGATTTACTGTTCGGAAAAGAAACAAAACAATGAAACAATATATTAAAAAAACCCAGGATATACATATTCAAACCCATTGAATATATATATATATATATATATATATATATATTATCTTCATTATCACTTAATATTTTCCCATGACCAATAATATTTTTCGATATCCTGAAGCAAGGACTTGCGGACCGCCCGCCGACCCAGCGCACGGCTGGCACGCGGGGGAGTGCTACACGTACGGCTGCCGGGTCATCTACCACTGCGCGGAAGGCTTCGAATTAGTCGGTAAGGAGGAGAGATTCTGCCAGGCCGACGGATCTTGGGCGCCCAAAGACCTGCCGATGTGCGTCTGTAAGTACAATACCACCGATTTGCCGATGTCCAGCACGGATTGGTAAAGGATTAATATTTTAATTTAGGGTCCGTTCAAGTATTACGTAAGCACTATAGGGGGCGGTGGGATTGTTGATTTGCTTATCTTGGGTTGACATGGGGGGCAGGGGAGCCTGGATGATGATTACGTCATAGGTAGTATTTTTATTTTTTTGCATTAATTGCAAAATGTTTACGTAAGCATGGGGTGTAGGGGTGAGAGTTTTGCTTGCTTTTGCTGACAAGGGGGATGGGGGCGGTAAATAATTGTAATAAATCTGCTTACGTAATGCTTGAACGATCCCTTATTGCTTTTGTATAAAAATTATACTCATATCACATCACCTGGGTAATAATTTTTTTTTGATGGGTAAAATTTTTTGAATGTATTTGTTCAATTTTCTAATACAACACATAAGTGTATTCAGGTTTATATTGCGTTATTTGTAAATATAAATTTTTCTACTCGATTTACTGGTGATTTTTTTGAATTCAATTTATCTTGCAATCTGTTAGATAAAACAATGAGTAGAGAGTGCTAACAATATAAAAAACAGTTAACATTTTAAGGGGCACAACTAGTGTAACCTCCTAAAAAAAGGTGATTTTTGGAAATTTATATTAAAAAAACTACTTCATCAATCATTTCAAAATTTTAGGAATATATTTATACATGTTTTGAGAATACACAGTAAAATTTTTGATTAAAGAAAAAAAATATTTTTTAAGTTATCGTCGATCTCCAACGGCGCGACAAAAAAAGGCCTTTCACTGCTGCAGCGATTCCGGCCTTCTACGTGGATGAAATTAAAATAAAAAATTTCGTTAAACTAGATAATTTTGTCTGTAAAATGAACCACGATAAAGGAATAAAAAACAAAAATTGATAAAATGACGGCGTTTTTTTTTTAAAAGTCGAATTTTACCCAAAATTTTGGTCGTTTTTGGACTGTCAAAATTCGATTTTTGATCCGATCAAAAAATCGATAGTTCATTTTACGAAGAACTATATATAGAACATGTAAAAAAAATTATAGTGATCGGATCATTTGTTTTTGAGTAATCCCTGCAGCAAAGATAAAATGATCGTTATACTATATACTATATATATACTCTTTAAATGGATGTGACTCAAAAACTATTTAAGATATCGATTTAAAATTTTGGTATGTTATTTTTAAAGGTATAACCTATTGAAATATGGAAAAATTGAAAATTCGATTTTTTGAAAATTTCACACTAGTTGTGCCCCTTAATGTTTGATGCTGTAATCCCGCTGGGTTATGTAATTTACTTCATTATTAACTTCTGAAAGTTGTAACCCAATATCCTTTGATAAAAATATATTCTATATTTATTAGGGTGGTCCTTAATATGGATATTTTCCAATTTTCTTGCTCCCAAGGGCTTAAATGGTTCCAAATTGATAAAAAACAATTATCTGAAAGTTTTAGCTCTTAAAATTGTCTTCTAGATAGAGCGCAATTGAATCAAAGTTTTGTATGGAAATAGCATGAAAAATTTTCAAAAATTTTGCAGAGCGTCGAATTTTCAATAAAAAATGACACGAATTTTCACTTTTAATTCATTTGTCGCTGAGTTAGACCTAAAAAAAATTTTTTTTTAATTTTCAAAATTTTTTTTATGCTATTTCCATACGAAGTTTGATTGAATTGCGCACTATCTAAAAGTTAATATTAAGAGCTAAAACTTTCAAAGAATTGTTTTTTATCAATTTGGAACTATTTGAGCCCTTGGGAGCAAGGAAATTCGAAAATGTCTATATTAAGGACCACCCTAATATTCATGTTCATCTTTTTTTAACTTCATAGCCTACTTTTACTAACCGAGATTTTTCTCATAAAGCCCTTCTATCCAATTTTTATGTGATATGAGTATTATTTTAAGCTTCTCTTTCTTCAGCCTTATTTGAAATTCTTGTAAATTGTTTTTAGTTATAGTTAAGTTTTGTTAACAGAGTGCTTTATAAAGGTAACAAAAAAAATTGCTAATGTATTTTTTTAACCACATGGCTTTGCGTTGATGAAAAATGCTTTATATGAAGCATCAATCACAACATGCGATTACTTGTTTCGTGTGAAAACACAATTACATTCAATATATTTACATGCATGCAATCAATTTGCTTAAATAGGTTGTATTTATGAAACATTTAGGGCAAGCAATTTTTTTTGCTTAATAGGTAACATGGCTTTTGTTCGAAAATTTTTTTTTGATATGGTTAATATACAATTTTTCAATTTTAAATTTAAAGCCTTATGCAAGGTTTTGTAATTTTTGAATATAATAGTTATTGTGAATTCTTGTGGTTCAACATTTTATATATAAAACATATTATTAAATATAAGTTTACAACAAAATTTTGAATTTACTTCTCTTCCAATTATGAAATAATTTCTGGATATCTGATTAAAGCTTTGTTAATATAATACTAGATGCTTTTACAAATTAGATTGATTTTCTATTTATGTACCTACCCTGTGCAAAAAAAAAGAAATGTTGTCGGACAATAATTGCGTGCAATTTGCTACATTTAAAATGCAAAGCTGGTATATGTAGCGAATGAATATTTTTTTTGCATTAAGAATTTAATCGAGATTTGAAGATAAAAATATGTTGATCCAGAATACTTTATTATTTGTTTTAAAACTTTTACTTTATTATTCTGGAAATTATTGGCTTAATATGAAAATTAGTGCTGCATATATGTTGAACAGATATTCCCGAAAACATAATTCTGCACGTAGTAGAATTTATAAAATTAATTCACTGAACTGTTGTAGCTTACTGAATATATATATATATATATATATATATATATATATATATATACGTATGTTCAAATTCATACTTCAATACTGCATATCCGTTAGAATTAAATTTCTAACATATTAGAAATTTGAACTATATCAATATAAAATATTTAATGTTGTTCTCTTGATATATATTCTATTTTAGGAAGAAGTTTAAATCGAGTCTGTCTAATGAAAATGGATAATTTATTACACGAGAGCAAAATTTGTATTAACAAACATTCATATACCAACATTCCTAATTAGGTTTATTCTCAATAGGTTCTAGTCTATATCATTAGGTTGTGAAAAAATAGTTTAGAATAGCACAACATTTTAAGCATCCTTAGAAAGATAGAATAAAACTTTGTTAAAGTAGTCGTTTTGAATAGAACGCGATATTTGCAAAAATTTTGAAACATACTGTTTGATTTCTACTTGCAAATTTAATAATAACTATCAATTTATCAATAAATCATTTCTTATATGAAAATTGATATTAAATACCAAACAGTATCGTAATTTTTGCAGAACTGTTCTGTCATTGTCGCTCTACTATAAACTGTATTAGATTCAATGTCACTTTTATTATTTTTAAATAAAATATTAAAATGATTATGATACAATTAAAAATGTTATATCATATAATCGAAATAAATCTATCAAAAAACGATTAATTGTTTCATTTACGTTTTAAGTTTAAACTTTAAGAGATGCTTTAGCTAAATGTTGTGCTATTCATACTATTTAGTAAAGAGACATAAAATATAGATAATAAATTAAAATTGTACACATATAAATATTAGTGAATTAGCACAACGTTTTGTTAAGCTATTATTTTTTCAACTCTGGATATAATATTTATATCATAATTCTTTTTAAATCAGCAGAACTTAATATAGAAATATTTTTATATATGTATATTCTGAAGAGTAATTAGTTTTTTACCGTTGCTTTTTAGAAGTCATCTCAAGGGTCCAGGTTTCTTCGATTTTTTTTGTTATATTCTCAAAGGAGAAGTTTGTTTTTGCCAGAAAGTCTGACTTCCTAATTTTATGTTGTCTCCACGTTCAAGTCGATTTAATGGTTTGAGACTAAATTTGTAATCTGAGTAGGTTTTTAACCTTTTGACCACATTTTCTGTCCGATGGCCAGATAAAATCTGAAATCGATTTTGAAATTTAAAAATTTATAGTCTTAGAATGTATCCTTGTATAAATTTGCTTTGTCTCGGGCCCAACTTTTAGTTGATCGACATTTATAATATTTTGAGTGGGCAAAGTAGAAATAGAGCAGGTTTTCACAGGTTAATTTTATTTAGAATTTTTAACAGATTAATTTTATTAGAGATTTTATTTAATTTAAAAAAAAAAGTTTAAATAAATTATATTGGATAGTGGTTACTGCGGTGCAATGTGCTCCGCCTGAATCTCCCAGAAATGGAAAAGCTGTATACACTTCTTGCGCCTACAATTCCGTTGTGAGTTACGAATGCAAGTACGGATACACTCTTGTTGGTGAGGGATCCAGGCGATGTGGGGCCGACAAAAAGTGGTCTGGGATATTACCTCAATGTAAAGGTAAAGGATAAATGAAATAGAAAATAACTTCTTAAGTTACACTACCATAAATATGAATAGACATATGAAAATATTATTTTTTCCTTTCCAGAAATTAATTGCGGCCACCCAGGCAATTTGCACAACGGCTGGATCGAAAATATCGAAGCCGGTACTGGTTTGGGTGCGAGCGTTATATTTCGTTGTCACGAAAACATGTTACTGCAAGGACACACTTCATCTGTCTGTCAAATAGATGGGAAATGGCGATACCCTCTGCCACAATGCCTAGGTAGTTATAAATCATATACGTGACGGCTATATATACTATTCCCAAATTGTTTTAAATCAGAAAACAAAACTCCCCCTGAACGTTATTAAAGCGATATATTTTCATAGTAAAAAACCTCAAAATAATATACAAAAGTTTTCTATAAACAATTATTTTTACTAATATTTTTATTATCTATTATTTTCCCTTAGCCCCGTGTGTAGTTCCTCAAGTTGACCAAGGAAGAGTAGTCTTATCTATAGCAGACAATGTTACAACTGCGGTTAGCACTGATTCAACAGTTAGTTCTTCAATTGTGGTGTCCCATGGAGAAGGCCTAACTGTAGAATGTGATGCTAATTACGAATTTCCACAAGCCGGGTTAGCTCCTGTAACTTGTAATAATGGAACCTGGACACTCATACCACGATGCGTTCCAGCCAGGTAAAAAACTAAAAAAAGTTTTTAATGTAATTTAAATAAAAATTGACTAAAATTATTTTTTGTTTTTAGGTGTAAACATATGCCTAAAGCACCTAAGAATGGTATGGTGATAGCTCCAAAAATGGACCATGGCATGAAAGCGCGTTTTCAATGCAAAGATGGGTTCCAACTTAAAGGAAATACAGATCCACCCTTTGAACTTGTATGCTCTTTTGGTAATTGGACCGGTGAACCTCCTACGTGCCAAGAAGGTAATTTTTATTTAAAAGAAAATTATTTGTATGAGATTATTAATTTTATTTAATAAATTTCAGTATACTGCCCATTCCCTGGATATATAGAAAATGGCAAAGTTTTGCTGGTTGGTAACATGGGCTTGTATGACTACAGGCCTTACGTACGAAAGGTGAGAACATTATTTACAAGAGATATTTCAAAAACTATTTTAATGTATTATAATATTATAGGTCATCAATAATAAGCAAATCATGTACGATTGTGATAAAGGATATGTACTAAGCGAAAGAGGACCTCCAGGAGCTACATGCATCGGAGGAAATTGGAGTCCAAAAGAATTACCAAGGTAATTTTAAAATAATTTTGTGTGAAAAATTCATTCAACATTTAAATTTGCGTTTTAGTTGCCTTCCTGGTCAGCATCCACGTTTGCGTTGGAGTAGAAAGAGACGATCCCTCGTCAGTAGACGACGGCGAGTTCTTTACATGAAATACTTAGCAATGAAAAACGGACTTTTCAAAAAACCACTTGCCCAAGAAAATGCAGAATCTAATGAAGTTACACAGAGAAAACGCAGAGACACTCATCGACATTCAGATTTATCAAAATCTTTGGTTTCTGATATTTTTTTAAGGAATAATAGAAATTTAAAACGACGGTCAGGTCATATATCGAAAGGCGAAGGTCCCTCGCATCAAGATAGAGGAAACGGTCAACAAAGGCCAAAACCAGGGTCACATCAGTCAATAATGGATTTTGTGCCTTCGAGGATGGAAAGAGCGCTTCAACGCGAAAGTTATAGAGGTACTTCTCATAAAGAAGATGGTAAGAGAAGTAACAGGAGGCAAGGAGGCGGAGCAAACCAAACATCACTAACTGTTCATCCTGATGGTAGGGAAGAATCTGTTACAAAAAAGCCGAAAAGTAAAGGACCTTGTGAGGTACGATATTTAAACAATTATTAATTAGAATTTACGTAGCCTTGTACTAAAATTTGATTGCTTTGTAGGCATTATCGTCAGAACCGTATGTAAATATTGAAATTGTTCGAACTGGACGAGATCCCAGTATTCCATACAGCACGGGTACGGTGGTTCGTATGGCTTGTGGTAAAGGCTACGGCTTGAATATTAAACCAGCAGACGCCACTGCTAAGTGTGTCAGGGGCCGTTGGAAACCTGCCAAGCCCATGTGCTTAATTTGTAAGTGATAAAAAATATTTCTAAATAACCAGCAAGAAAAACAGCATTTCTTCAATCAGCAATTTGAATTTTTTTAGTACCCTGTATTGTACCGACTACGCCTTATGGCATCTACTCGCTTTCAACTGCTGGTTCTTCTACTTTGGGGAACTGGACAGTTCTTCAACCCAATGAAGAAGTTGGTAATGGACAAGTTGTTGAATTTTCATGCGAAACAGGATTTAGCACACAAGTATGTATATTCTAAGCAAGAAACAATATATAATCATAATATAATATAATCCTTAACTTCAGGGTCCTAATAATATGAGATGTTGGCATGGTGATTGGACCGTGTCTAGTCTACCAGAATGTATACCTGGACCATGTCAATTACCAGTTGCACCAAATGCCCAGTATATGGGCGGATACAGAGCAGGATTGACAATAGCACATGGATCATCTGTGACAGTACACTGTGAAGGTTAGATACAAAAGTAAAAAATATGAATCGTTTACTTTGCTTTTACTCTGTTTGCATGCCTACAATCTTTTACTTATAATATTGAACTTAATCATATTTGTGCAAAAAGTTCAGAGAAAAACAAAACAATTACAAATTGACATTTGAATTATTTTGCAAAATTAATCTAAAAGCCATGAATACGACAATTAATAATATTTTTGAACGAACATTATCTTCAACGGAAATTTCAGTAAATAATATATTTGAACGAACAACAAGCGCATTGGAACATATCGCAAATTATAAAAAAAATATAGAGGATGACGATTATGATGATTACAATGATATTTTTGAACAGACGACAAGTTTAATTAATGTTACCACGATCCCAGAAACTTTCAGATTTTCCAGTGTGAAAGTTGTGGATGTAAACGAGATTTTCGATTATACTCCGATAATTATTATTAGTTGTTTCTTTTTATTTTTTGTTTTTTTGGTTCCTTGTGTTACAAGATGTGAAAACCAAGAGTAAGTTATATTTTAAATAATTAAGTACATAAATTTCAAATATTACATAAATTATATTTTTAGGGTGTACTATGTGATATTCTTAATGGCGCCATTCTGCTGTTGGTTATTGTAAGATTCACTATTCAACTTCTTTATGTTATAAAATCAAATTTCAAATTCACTATTTGTGTGATTAATTTTATATATTTCCATGAAAATTGTAATTGTACTTTTATTTCTCTAAAAATCTTCAATCTATTCATCAAATCAAAATTTGAAGAAACCAATGGTACCCATAACTAAGTCGTACTCTTTTATTATGTAAAAGTATGGAATATTATTATTTTAAATATTATATTACTTTCATATTTTATACAATTTAATACTGTTAAATTATTTAGTTGGTCGTTGTGTTTTCTAATGCAAGTTCATCCTCTGATTGGACCAAAACTTCGGGCAAAGACACTTCTTATGATGGCCAGAGAGTGGGGTCATGGACCTAATTTTTAACATTTTATTAAAATATATTACTTGATTGCGTATTTCAAATGTATTGTAACTTTTTATGTACTTTGATTGTTTTGAATATAATAAATTGAATATTTTTCCTTGTCTAGATGTTTTCAAGTATAATAGAGTTTTTGTAATTTAATAAAAATAATAATTTCATAACTTTAAAATTTTTGACAACAATCGCATTTATCACGACTTTAAAATATTTAAAATATTTTAATTATTGTATAATTATAATAAAATATTTGTGATGCATCTCAGTTATTTGAAATAATGGATTCTTAAATAACTAGAAAAGGATAAATATATAAAATTGGTATATTGAAGTCAATAATTATTATTAATTATATATTTATATTATTAGAATTTTATTACTAATATTTTTTCAGGAAATTCTTCAAATCCAATTACCTTGAGCTGTGACTACGCTGCTTTAACACCAGCTACAATACAATGTCGTCTTCCAGAAATTGCCAAAGATATTCCAGATGAATTTTTAGGAGGTTCAGACATTGTAAAAGGCGGTGAAATGAACGTTTTTGGAGAAACCGATGGACGACCTTGTGGACCACCAGCTCGAGTGCAGGGATCAGTCATATATAGGTAGAAATAATTAGCCAAAATCGATGTTGATGATTAGTTGTTTTCTTATGTTATTTCTTAAATTTTTTTATCAGGGATGGTGAACCCTTGGACGAAGAAAGTGCAGCCAATGCTTACCCAGCTGGTACTGAAATGACTTTTAACTGTATAGCCAGCGTTTTAGGAGAACGCACTACTTGGCGAATAGTTTGCGAAGATGGTAGTTGGGTTGGCAGATCTCTCAATTGCGGTAAAATAATTATAAATCATGTTGTTCAATATTAAAATTTATGCCCAATATATTTATTTGTTAATAATTCAATTAAGATGGAGATGATAAAATAGACCACACGCCAGTCTTGAGTAATGGCTCTTGTGTTTTCCGCAATAATGAGCCACACGTAGTGTCTTTCTATAATGATCAAGAAATTCGCGATGAAGTTGTAGAATTTGCTCCGGGATCGGTTCTTGTATCAAGGTAATTTAGTAATGTTGTAAAGTAATTTATTGTAATTTTATTCCACTTACTATTAATTTTCTTGTAGATGCGTTGATATAGGTAAATACGCTATGATAGGCAGTAGCAGACGGAGATGCATTGGAGCTGGAGAATGGGATGGACAGAAACCTGCTTGTTTTGGACTGAACCAGGAAAATGATTATGCCAGTAAATAATAATAATAGTAGACAATCTATAAACTCTATATTATTTTTATTATATAATATTATTTTTTATCGTAGTGGAGAAGCCACCAACGATCCTCTTCCGACACCAACTAGGACCAATCGCCCAGTCCAATGACGGTCGATTAATAGTCTATCCTGGGACAATTTTGCACATGGAGTGTTTATGGATGAGACGTTTTGGTAATCCCAAGTGGACCGTCAGTCATGAATACAGGTATATAGAAATATGGAAGCTTGATAATTATTTGTCTAACTGTTTAATCTCTTGTTCAGGAAATATCCAGAAGGATGGTCGACGGATCCTGGTCGAGACGCTCAATTAGAATATCGTTTAAGTATCTATCATGCGGCTCGAGATGATTCCGGGTTATTTACTTGCGTTACGCCTGCGAGGCACACTCATTCCGTGGAAATAGTTGTTAAAGTGAGTTGTTATAGAAGAATTTATAAATCTTGTTTATTCTTATTTTTGTCTGTTTCTTAAGGCTGTCCACTGTCCCGTGATGCCAACAAGAAGAGGAGTTGCCATCAACACGGCGGCTACGAGAATGGGAACCAAACTTCAATTATCTTGTACAAACGGAAACACGATGATCGGCGCTTCCGAATTGACTTGCCTGCCGAGCGGAAACTGGAGTGCGCCGTTTCCCGTCTGCGAAAGTGAGTACCTACTGCAGAAATTAATAAAAAAAAATCTCGGGAACATAAGGCGGTTTAATTAACTCATTATTCGCTTCATACATACACACACTATATATATATATATATATATATATATATATATATATTATATATATATAAAAATGGAGCTCTCGATCAAATCATTCGGCAAAACTCGAAAACGGCTAAACCGATTTGGCCAGTCTTAGTCTTGAAAAATTTGTACTATTTAGTAAGTTGTCGGAAAGGTGAAATATTATTTCAAAATGAAACTTTACATTTTTAATTTGAAAATTTTTGTAGGGGCGTAATTTAAATAAAACAATTGACGGTGGCTAATACGTAAAAGGTCAAGCGTTTTTGATAGATGAATAAGCGTTAGCACAACTAGAAACTCAAAATATAAACTTTTTTATGTTAATATGAAAATGCACTTTTTGGCATATTTTTTCTCAAACACGGTGCTCTGAAAGATCTCATTTGTATAATAATATACTCATTGGTATTTATAAAACATTTTTTAGGTCATATTATTTTTTATTTATGTTATTTAAATTCAGAACCTAAATCTTGTATCGATAAAAAAAATATTTTGTCGAATAACATTTTTCCAGTTATAATATCCCAGAATTTATCGAAAAATAGATAGTAATATATGAAGGTCCGGGGTTAAAAAGATCCACCACCAATGTGTTAAAAATCAGTAAAGTTGAGCATTGTTTAACAACAATATTTGAAAGAAGACAAAAAAAGATGTATAACCAGCTATAATCTTGATTTGAAGACGGTAATCTTTGAAATGGGGGAGATAAACGGTAATCTTTAAAAATCCATAATAAAATTATTTTCTTCCGTTGGTAGATTTTTAGCATTAGTTAAAAGTGTAATTATTTTGTTAAATAACTTCAAAATTAAAATAAGACATTAAACCTATTTGCCATCTGGCCGTTCCAAGTTACCCTGTTTATAGGGTAAAAAGGTCTAGAAAAAAAATTTTTGAAAGACATCAAACAAGCACATCTCTACAATGATGAAGAAGCTGGAGTTTTACTGAACGTAGTCAGATAATTGTTTGTTTGAAATGTGCTATTTGTTGTGATATAATCGGTTTGATTATTATAATATAGTTAATATTTACTCAAAGTCAAATTGAACCTTTTGTGCCTCGCCTTGCTCTACATATATACTTTTTATTAAATTTACTTTAATTCATCGAATGTTATTTGAAACTTTTCAAAAAGTAGGTCAAAGAAGAAATACTTAATTCATTTTCTATCTCTCCTCGCAGAAATTTGAAAATTTTGTATGAGCTCAGTAATATTATTTACAGTTATACACAAAATTCAGAATCTAAAAAAAATCTGAAAAACTTGAAACGTAATCAATATGTCGAAAGACCAAGAAGGACTTGGATTGGATTATACCATGTTTTCTATAGAAAGTGTATAAAACTTCCAGCTTGATTGTATTGACAGAATATAGTCAAACTAATGGGGTTTATTGCTTTTATAACACCTCATTAAATATAGCATTCAAGCAACACATTCTTATACACTAAAAGTATTAATTTTTTTGATTCTCTAGAAATTGTTTAGAATCTAAGCGTTTGCCGGGTCAGCTAGCATATATATAAAATTCTTCTGATTTAAATTTAATTCAAATGAGCTATTTATTACAAACCTTGCAGAACCATTTAATAAATTATTAAGAAACTGCATTGCAGAAACAATAATATCGGATTGATATAACTTTTTATTACCCGAGTTCTTCGCGGCTGATTGATCCGTAATCATTTGTATTTGTAATCAACAGAAGTAATAACACATAATTGCATTAATTAAGATGTTTTGATTGAAGTAAGCTCCTCTATAAACATTACTATAAAATTTTATAGCATATTCGATTTGCAATTTCAGTTGTGTAATATAATTGTACACAAGAATAATTAATATTAGTGCAGGAATAACTCTTGAGTAGCAATAATGTATTAATAAATTTTAATTATTAGACATCAATTATATTTACAAATATCATTTTATGAATTATTTTTTTTACCTTCATTGTAACAAAATTGATGATGTATTATAAAAAATATGCAGTAAATAATTTTTTATTGTTTAATTTACGATGTGACTAATTAGGCATTCTAAAGCTTTTCCTGTGTATAATTCAATTATGCCGATTAGGAATTTTGACAATGTTGAAATCATTCTAGCAACTTGTTTATGAAATATTATGCATAAAATAAATAATTCTTTTGCCGGTTTTAAGAGTGGCTACGTATCCATATTGCAATGAAATATTTCATCATATGTGAATAAAAAATATTTATCAATTTATTGGTACAGGCACAGAATGTGGAGAAGTACCAATGATACCAACCAACGCGTCTTCTCCTCGAGTTTCTGTTTTATCCCGAGAAGTTGGCGGCAGTGCTTTGTTTTCATGTCCTGCAGGATACGGAATCCGCGGACCACAGGAAGCAGCCTGCTTACCAGGAGGCGAATGGTCTCAACCATTTCCAATATGTGTCGGTAAGTTGATAAAATATGAAAACAATTGGGAGAAAACAGTTTGGGGTGTATTGATTCTTTTCCTCAGAAGTTCAATGTGAAAATCCTGGTTCTCCTCTGCACGGTTATGCCCAAGGTACAGGTCCTTATAAAGCTGGAGACGTGGTTCAATTCAACTGCAATCCTGAATTCATGATGCAAGGACAACCTATAATAGCCTGTCAAGAAAGTGGAAGATGGTCAGGTCCGGTACCGCAATGCGTCCAGGCTTGTTCATATCCAGGAACTGCTATCAGTGGAAGGATGTCTTCAGTGAAATTTTATTACAGGATAGGTAAATACTTATTTGTTTTGCACCTATTTATATTTTTAGTAATATTTATTTCCTTAGGTGAAACTGTTACCTTTACCTGCGATCCTGGTTTGCAATTGAGAGGTGCCAGGATGTTGAGATGTTTGAGGAATGGTAAATGGTCGAATGCAATACCAACTTGTGCACCTCCTGATCAAAAGGAAAATTAAATGGTTTGGTCAATAAGTAATTAGCGTAAGTAGATAAAGAAATCAATATAATTAGTTTTGTACAGGTATTTATCATAATTCATTAGGCGATAATTGATAGTTCGGTTCTTCTATAAGTTACACAGCTTGATCAAAATTTTAGTAGACTCCACAAACAAATAGATGACCACATTTGTTTTTAATGTAGGTTTTTTTAAATAAGTTTCCTTGATCTTGCTGTGCTAATCAATATATATTTTGTCGTCGATTCTACTAAAAATCATCGCAAAATTATATCGTACAATTGATATTTTTCTATTTAGGGAACAGAAAATGACAGTAGATTTTTATCGAGACTAATATTTAGCTATATAAAGTTTTTTATTTGTTTAAAATAGGTATAAGACCTGAGTTTAAAATTTAGATTCTATTTAATAAAATCGAAGTTTTGCATAAGTAATTTATTAGAATTTTAAAATATAGATTTTAGATTATTTATCGAAATGAGCAATAATGGAGTATTAGTATAAGGTAACGCACAATAATCGAATTGTAGCACTTTACGAAAGACATGATATTATCTAAGATTTTTTATTAAATATTTATTCAAGGAAATAAATAGTTTAGTTAGATGCTAATTATCTTATGAAATACTAAATTTGGTTTTAGGATAATTTTGAGTATTATACTCGGTTTATGTAATGGAATTTTTTACATTCGTTTATTCATTTTTGATGCATGAAAATATAGTACAGGTAAATTTGAATATATGAATTGGATACTAATAAATCTTTATGTTAACGCCTACATTAACACTATTATTCGAACTGTTCTCTTAATTAAGATAAAATCTTAATTGCTTTTGAAGATATGTGAAAGAGAAGATACTAATAAGATGAATATATAAGATTTTTTCACATAATGAATCTATTATAACATAATCTCTAAACGCTACATGAATCTCACACTTCGCTTTCGCTTTTTTAAATAAAATTATTACCGACACTAAAATGATAAAGGTTGATTAATAAAAAAATCTATTTATTTAAAGTTCTACAAAATTTTCAATTCCTCGACATATTTTTGCATATGTACATAAAATGTAAATTGATCTTTGTTTCCAAACTTTTAAAAAATATACCTAGTCATGATTTAGTCAAATTTGAATGATAATTAGATGAATGAATCTATTTTTGGGAACTAGACAAAGATCAAAATATATTTAAGTGTAAAAATTCCAGTTTTACTAAATAAAATTCAATGTGCTCACTTGTACATATCATAGTGTAGCATCATATTTCTAATAAATCTAAAATGCTTTGCAAATTTTCACTTTCTCCTCTAAAATTAAATAGTGAGCTCATATCAAATATAATCCTTCTTGCACATATTCTAATATATGTCTAGATCTTTATAGATACTACCAGAAAATATTATCAAATTATGTATAATATTGAAAATATAATGTAAAAGTATTTTTAAACGTTTTGTTATATATTTTTTAATCATAAGAAAGTAGAAATATTAAGATACTATATTGCTCAATTAAAACTTCATTTATTAATTTGTTATAGATACATATTAATATATAATATTTTATTTATCGAACCAAAGATTAATTGAACAACTATAAAATAGATTGCTCAAACTTCTGAACTATTTTTCCATAAGTTGTTGTCTAATGATATTTCTCGCTTGTTAAAAAATAATTATAAGATATGATATAACTAAAATAAAGATATAAATTGTTTAAAACAATAATGCAAATATTATAAGAAAGTAATTGCTTATTTTTAAAGAAAATGTATATTACCGATAGAAGTATTTATCGATTCACAAAAAAGCTGTTATATTTTTATTAGATTGTGTAATTTACGATTTTCTCTGTATAGCAATAATGCAATCGAAATATATTTATCTTTTTCTTCCAACTATTTGTTATAAATAATCATTTTATCTATAAATCAATTTATATTTATCCAAGATAATCGACGAGTGGCAGCAAAAGTGTTGGATTTGTTTGTATATGATATGAGGATTTAGATCCAATCACATAACTATTTGCATTTTACATTTTTATTTGTTTTATCACTTTTACTATATTGTTATTGTTCTCTTATATAAAGGAGTTTAATGTTTTTGTTGGGATGATCGGAGCAATCATAGTTAGCAGTGAAGCACATAGTAACAAATTGTAAAAAAATGAAAATCAATTTCCAATACAATTCTTAATAATATAAAAAACTTTTGAAACTTGTAAATTTTAGCCTGCTTAATTTGGAACAAGACCATCTATAAGCTGCACTTGATATATAGGGTAATAAACTTTTTTAGTTTTTTTTTGTACAGCAAAACTATGAGTTCCATGAGTTATTGTGTAATTCCTTAAATTAGTGATAAGTAATAGCAACCCAGTGGTTGTCCATTACATTAGAATTCAAGAGTTCTATGAGCTGTTGTGATGATAATTCTTAACTATGTGGCTTTGAAAACCGATTGTCTGTGTTAGATTTCCTCCAAGTACCCAGGACCACAGGATACTATATTTAACTCCTATGTTTGTGGTGTGCTTTATCAATTTTTGGACTAGTTTTTATTATGTTAATAAATATTTGTGCTTCAATGATTTATCATTTCTATGTGTTCTACAAACCGCAGTTGTTGGTGAGAAAAAGACGATGCAACTACTGACAACACGTAAGAAAATAAATTATAATATAAGATGGCACTGATTGCCTACGCTTGACTGATCTGCGCATATATTGCAATCGACGATGAAAAAATCTAGGAAAATTATAGACCATCATTTTATTCTTCATTGATTTTTATACTTATAATACCACTCATATTTATGCACTATATTGAAACCATGATCATTGGTGTTATAATGATGCTATAAAATAATACCAGATAATAATTTATTGATGTTGATAAAGATTTATGTCAGGATGCTGACTTGTTAGTTTTCTTTAAAATTATCTTCACTCTACTTCTACCTATATCTGGTCTTTTACCTTTACCTATACTCTACCTGTTCGGGCGTATTTTTGTTTTATTATATTGGCCATGAAAGTGACAACCTTCACGGCAAACACTCCGCTACCTCCTCCACCAAGGGTAGCAACCATTCCGTGTAAAGCTTAAGGCCCTGAAGGTTGTCATCTTCATGGCCAATATAATAAAACGAAAATACGTCTAAACACTACCTCTGCCTCTACCTGGCCTTTACCTTTACTCTACTTCTACCTCTACCTGGTCCTTTTCACCTTATATATGTATATATATATATATATATATACATATATATTTATATTTATAATTATATTTCGGATACAAGATTAAATTTAGTAATTAGAGAAAATAAATGATCTTAATTGAATTAATTTCAGTAAAATACAACGTTAAGCCTAACATTAGTATTATGTAATGCAATTACTTGAAGAAAAAAAGTTATGATATTGAGATAGTTTATTTAAGGTTTGTAAATCTTGAGATTGATCACGTTTTGATGCAAAATTTAAATATATATATATATATATATATATATACGAGTATATATATATATATATATATATATATATATATATATATACATTAGAGCGGGTCGATTTATATGGAACAAAAAAGTCGCTCAAGCACATATGATTTCCGGATACTAGGGATCAAAATAAGATACTTTGCTGAAGAAACTATACCTCTAAAATGAATTCTTATGCCCCGTGCAAAGAACCAAAAATAAGGGTTGAAATTTGAAAATTCTCATTTTGACCCATTTAGAGTGCCCAAATTGCGTCTAAATGTATGACCGACCCCCACAAACTTTGGGAGGCCGATTTACCCATGCTCCTGGTTCAACCCCAGGGACCTTCCCGGAGCCTTTTTTCAACATTTAACCCTTATTTTTGGGTTAAGTGGGACATTAGAATTCATTTTAGAGGTATAGTTTCTTCAGCAAAGTATCTTATTTTGATCCCTAGTATCCGAAAATCATATGCGTCTAAGTGACCTTTAAATCGACCCGCCCTAATTAAAAAAATAATTTAAAAAATGCTCTAAATTTAAATAAAATTGGCAATAAGAATATAATTGGGTTAATACAAAGATGAGTCTAGTCAGATAGCTGTAATAAATCTAGTTGAAAAAATGTAGTGTATGAATATAAATATATTTGCAGATGGCATAGCTGAGGATTAGAATCTCGATTTTGAATTTAAATTATTGCAAAATATTTTTCCATCTACCTGAAGGACTTGTGTGACATTTCAACATTTAGAATCTAAATATCATGTCTATGCGATTGAAAAATGTAATAACATATTAAAAATAACTTACGGGTCTTGAAAGATGTACTTTTTCTATTTATTGCACTTTTAAACAAAACCAAATAACGAGTAAAATGAAGAATAAATTTAACACTTTTAAATGTCAACTAACTTTATTTTTTACAAAAAACACTGTGTCAATATTTTGAATATGACAGTTGGCAACAGGTCAAAATAGCGACCCCTTCATGTCAATCGGTAACAGTCGGTCAAGATCGGTCAAGATGGCTGTCACTTTCAGTGCGTGCATGGACTGAAAATGTTGACATTTATAAATGTTTAGTGTTAAAAATCGTATAAGAATTAATTAAAAAAGCTTTGTTGTGAGTTCTTGTAAATATATGTAATTCGATCAAGATTTGTCATTTCCGAAATATCATTGCTGTAAGTTTTTCCGAGTGAGTCAACCTGTTCGAATTACCTGACAGAGGTAGGGCGACATGCCGAAACAATACAAAGCCATGCGGCTTACGAATCAGTATTGCTCGGGCAGTGATAAGGTACGGACGGTATCGTACGTAAAAAAAATTATAATAACGATAGTAATATATATATTACATCTTAATACTTAAGTTCATTAATATTTCACTAGCATTTAAATATTTTTACCATTATGATCTACAAATTTTACTAGTGATTCTATTTATTTTTTATCCTAACTGTTGTTTTATCTTCGAACTGATAAGGTTTAAAAGTGTATTATTCTGCGCATGAGAATATTCGATTTACACGGTAGAAACTGATTATTGTTAAGTGTTTTATTTTTAAGTGAACATTGAAATATTGTAGTGTCCAAGGAATGCAATTCGTGGATTTTTAATGCTGGTCATTAGGAAATTTATTTGGAAGTGATTATAAAAGTTGTGCAATATGATGGATGATTTATCTTCGTATCCACAATTTATAAGGGTAAGTGAGATAAAGAAAATTTATCAGTTGTATTAAATATACATATATATATATATATATATATATATATATATATATATGCATATAAATTTATAAATATATTTGTATATAAATTTATAAATATATATGTGTATAAATATAAATATATTTTTTCATACATTTTGACGTTTATTTATTTATTAATATATTTTGACGTTTCTATATTTATACGTTTCGCACTTCACGTGTGTCATCATTCGGCAGGTAAAAAACATAAAAACATAAAAATGATTAAAACACATAATCGTTGTCACATAATTACAACATTTTTTTTTAATTTTTAAATAATGAACAATATATAAAAAGATCTTAATGAATTTTACGTATTTTAATATAATAAATGTACTAAAAATTTTTGTTACCATTATTTTTATATTTTATTAAATTTTTCTCCTGCTGAAGATGACACCTGTCAAATGTCAAAACGTATAATCAATTTGACGTAAATAATTTAAAATTTGAAATTTAAACTTTCAAATATATTTGGGAAAAATTTAATGACTGTCGATTATTGAGATTGTTTTAATTATTTTAGGTACCACGATAAGGTACTAACATATATATATATATATATATATATATATATATTTATTTATGTTTATATATAGAACTAAATAATTTTGCTTAGGGGAGGTCTTTAATTAGAGAAAATACACATTTTAGGACCTTGATTTTCCCTTCTAGTATTTGCTAGTTTATTTCTTACTTTACATTCCATTATATAATAAATTACTTGCACTTAGAAGCATTTAATAGATTATTTATAATTATGTTATCTTATTTGTGGCATTTCAATATAAATAATCATCATTTTTATCGATGCAGTTATTTTTATCATTCATTGATTAGTATCCATATAATGTAATACATTACATGAAAAATTCAGTAAAAATTTAATCGTAATTAAATCTTTTGTAAACAATTAGATTCCGATACAAATCTAATGAAGAATTTTATCAATAATTTACCAGAATGTGACTATGCTATTTGTTGCCATGGTTTAACAGAATTTGAGGAATGTTATCAAAATATTTTCAATTTTACAAGGTTATTAATGAATAATTGAATATTTTAAATCTTGTTCAATTGTATTTTGAAATTAGCGCCACAAACCCTCATTCATAGTATTTAAAGTAATATATTTTTTTACTTGGTTAAAATAAACATTAGTTGTTTGTTTGTTTTCTATTTAAATAATTTTATTTTGCTGGTTTGAGAATCACTTTTTTATATTGGTCGATAAAGTTTGCGTGCTCATATTACTCTAATCAATGGCATCATGCTCCTGATAATATTTATGGAAAATTTAAATGCATTTTCAATGAATCTGACTTGCACGGAAAATTCTTTGAATTTTCTAAAATATAATCCGTACTGTATCTTTCTTTAAAATTCCCGAAGGTTCTTCCTACCAGGTGCAGCTGCATTTTATATTTAAAGTTTAAAAAAATGGATACAGGGAGCAATTATCATAACCTTTTAAGACTAACAGCATTTTAATGAAATGTAAATACTTTTCAAAAATTTTATTGCATAGTATTTAATTTTGTAAGTTTATATCTAATTTTCTGAAGACTACACTACGGATTAAATAAACTGTGTGGATAGTGTTTAGTATTTCAAATTCTTTTAATATTATACATATTTTATTTTTCTGAACTATACGTTTCCTTTTATCAAATACTTACCCAATTCATTTTTTATTATTTCACCTTCATAATATTTAATTTTGTAAATTTTTATCTAATTTTCTGAAGACTACACTACGGATTAAATAAACTGTATGGATAGTGTTTAGTATTTCAAATTCTTTCAATATTATACATATTTTATTTTTCTGAACTATAAGCCTTCTTTTATAAAAAAAATTACCTAATTTATTTCTGCAACTACAGAAATCAGAATTTTTTCTGAAGATTCTTTTTATTTATTTGGTAATTGAAAAATCCACTTTTTACTTTTCAAGTACTGCAATTACTGCGCAAAATACTTAAAGTATACGTATATGTACGTGTAGCAGTAATCTTATTAAAAATTTAATTATTGATACTTCAAGGCTAACTTTATCATTAAGTACAATTTTTATAATCAATAAATGATCAAGTACGTATTGAATTGGAAACAATCACTATAAGCAGTTTTTGAAGAAGTCATATTATTTTTAATAAGATCCAATTTTTTTTATTTTTTTCCATGTTTGTTTTTCAAAATTTTCATTTTCATCACCGTTAAGTGTGTCGAAATGAATAATCAAGTGCCTTCATATTGAATTATAAACAATTACCTATGCTGCTATTAATTTGTTACAGTTTCATGAAATTTTTACTAATTCTGCAAAGTCTATACTATCTTTTTTCATATAGATCCCATTTTATCAAATTTTTTTGCTCATTAAACTGATTTTTTTATTCTTGTTTTCTTCTAAATCTGATGTTTACCAATACATTTTGCTTTTCTTCTTCTTCTATTCAAATTCTATTTAAATGTCACCCAACAGTTTAAATTCTCTGGTTATTGCCAAGAATCGATATGAGGATCTCTGGCGTTTTTCAGCCACAACTTTGAAAATAACAAATCACTTTCGTTTTCCACATTTCGTTTCTTGTTTCAAAATTGTTATAAATGAAGTACGTTTTTAAAACACATGATTTTCATTCAATTTCATATTTCCATTCCTTGAGTCTAAAAATGATGATGCCCATTAGAAGCATCTATTATATAGCACTTGCTAATTTTATTGCATAAATTATCCGCCTTGAGCAAAAGTACATATCGAAGTGTCTGTTTCCTTCAAAAACCTGCCATAACCTGTTACAACCTTTTGCTGGTATTCTCTTGATAATGTAAAATCCAGATTTTTATTCCTACCTCAGTCACGATATGTGAATTGCTGCAATGCAATAAATCTTCTCGTCTTAAAGATGAAGGATGCTTAATTTATTTATACCTAGGAAAAAATAATAAAAAACATGGAAATGATTCGCTGGAATGATCACTGGACTCATGTTGTAATATTCAAAAACATAACCTTTGTTTCGATTCCATCTACTGGAAATCGTACATTGATACTCCTTAATTCAAGTATTTTTTCATTCCACTAATTTTTATATTACAATTTCTAGTTTATTAAGATATCTATACAAATCAATCTAAATTCTTGAAGCACTTGACATAGTAATAACTATGTTTGCAACTAATCCAGCAAATTTTTGGTGGTACTTCAAATGTCTAAATAGCATGCCAACCCAGTGACTGGGCGTCCGGGTGTGAGCAGTATTAACATAATCATAAAAAAGCAACCACAAATCACTTCAATATATTTTGCCAGAATCGATATCAGATATTCTTGAGGTGTCATTAAATTAATCAATCACTTTCCTTTATTTATTAGCAGAGATTGTTATGTAATATGAAGTCAAGTACCTATTATATATAATACGTAGTAGATGTGGTCAATAATATTTCTGATCAAATGCTTAAGGAATTTGCTAGTTATGGGTTTATGATAAATAAGTGTAATGTAAATAATATTTTCGTATTATTTATAGTAGTAAATGTCAATAAATGCTTCGAGTATAGGTAATTAGTCATAATTGAATTGGGCAACTACTGGGTCGCCATCCATCCAAAAATCCATCGTCAATTCTATTGCTGACTAAAATGTTACTTACAATTAGAAACTGTAACTTTTCTTCTCGTTGTCTCAAGAGTATTAATTATCATCAGTCTTTCTATTATAATTTATCTATCAAATTACCAAATTGAGGTCTCAATGTGTTCAAATGTTCTTTGTTCCGCAATAAACACGTCGTTACAAAATGACACGTGCTGTTTTTGAATCTTGCATGTCATTAACTAGTTCTACAAAACAAATCTGGTATAATGCTTGCTCGATCTTTGTATTATGAAATTTATTGCGCAAAATTAACTTACAAAAAGAGTAGTAGCATTTGAAATACTCGTTAATATTTGAAGGTCATAGTAGGAGAAAAATTTGGTGAATTGATACTGGGTTGGATCACATTATCCTCCACAAAATTTGGCAAATTGATACTGGGTTGGATCACTTTACCTAGCAAAATAGTTTTCCATTTTTTTTATAATTTGCGATGTATTTTTTTGCAAGGCAATATTTTTCAACTTTGCACTGGCATCATGCTATATTATTATTGTGATTATGATTATATCATAATAATGACATTGCAATCCACTCACTCACCGAGTATTTTCATTCGTGTGATCGAATACTCTGATAATGTGGTGGCTGATGTTAATCTGAGAGATATGATAGACCAGGATTCAACAATGTATGCTTTTGTAAAAAAAAAACAAAGAAAATACTACTAATTGACCATTGGATACTTCTGCAATAAAACGTAGTTATTTTGATGATGGCCTTCCTAGTAAGGCCTTTTTACTAATCAATGAATAATACAAGATTGGTCCAGAACTGTTACAAAAAGATTTTATGAAAAAATTCAATGAAATACTTCAAATTGACAATTGGAACCATAGGGTTTGTTTTCGCAATTGAACGAAGTTAACTTAATGATGGCCTTCCCAGTAAGGCTGTTTTACTAATCAATAAATGGTATAAGATTGATCCAAAATTGTTACAAAAAAATGAGAGAAAAATCATTGAAAATACTTCAAATTGACCATTGGAACCATTGGGTTTTCTGCTGCAATGATTGTAATTCTCTTGGTGATGGCCTTCCTAGAAAGACTTATATTGATTAGTATAAGTCTTTCTAGAATGGTACACGATTGGTACAAATTTTTTTATAACAATTTTAAAGCTAAAAATCAAAAATTAGTTTTGCTCCTTTCTTTCTTTTCTTTGACGGTGAATTGTGTTCATTTCTAAATATTTGTTCAACTTTTTATATACTTGCATGATTTTTGCAATCAGCTTCATTATAAGCCTTTAAAATTCCTTATTTTAGCATTTATAAACCGTTTAATTAAATTCTTTTTTAATTTTATATGAAATATAAATAAGATTTTTGGCTTTGATTTTTTTGATGGAGTTTATGTTTACACGTTTCTGAAGCAAATGTAACCTTGACGACCAAGTGCAACATGTGTAAAATCGATTTCAGCCAGTGCAAGGTTACGTTTCTAGATTTCCAAATAAAAAAATATGTACTTCTCACGTTGCATTGTTTAGAAGGATGTTTTATGATTTTTTGAATTGTTTTTATATTCAAAGTAGGATATAATATGTAACATTCACTGAAGACTTCCAAATTTCTCGATGTACACATTCTGAAAAATATTGGTTTAGAAATGTAATGGCAAAAGTACGTTAATACAAAATGTTAAGAACCGGACAACAATTTGCCTTTAACGTTTGCCAATTTAATTGGTTAATGGACTGTAAATCACAAGTTTCGTTAGAAAATTGACAAGAATTATTAAACCAATATGAACCTACGGCCTACAACAATGGGGTGCGGCTAGTAAATGAAGCATAGCAATTTTACAGAGGTTCCAGAACAAAATTTTAAAACAGATCGTGAACGTCCCAAAATATGTACTAAACTGGCTAATACATCAAGACCTCAGTACTCTAATTGTGGAAGAAAAAAATCGTTAAAATCGTTAAAAATACTAGCCTTTATTTATCAATTATCGTTCATCCCATCGGATCTGCAACTATGAAACTAACATAACCCAGTCGCAATATTGAACATAACAAAGTTATACCTTTATTCGCGCCGAACGCTTTCTCTTCGGGTTTCATTTCGTTCCAATATCTGGAACTAGTTGTCACAATCGCGAACTCAGAAAAGTGAAAAGAATTTATCAACAGATTTACCTCGGTTTCTGCCGCTCGACTTGACTTATTAGTTTTGTTACTTTGATCAACGAGATATATGCCACACGGTTGTAATTGTATTAAAATGAGGTATCATGCTGGGTCTGGAAAGATCAGAGGCGGAGGAAATGATAAAAAATAATTCTGATACATATATATAGCATATTTAGTTATGCCAATATGCAATTTCTGTAGATAAAGCTATTGCTGCTCTCTGTTGATCCTTTGAGATAAGCTTCTGGAATCCAACTTTGGAAGATGCTGATTACCAGGTGATTATACAATATTGTGGATAACAAATTTTACATTGATGTCGTTTAATGTAATATTCTTATTAGGACATTCATCAGAATGTGTTATTTGAACAATGAAACATGCTTGTAAAAGTGTCTGAATTTTAACGAATTTAAAGTTACGCATGTATGTATATTTACAGTTCTAAAATATTCCATGGATCATTATGGAATATGAAAGATAATTTCATGAGAAATGTAGAGTGTAAGCAATTTTTCGCATTTTATTTGAAAAATGGATTAAAAATATTTAGGTTGGTCTGTAATTGGTAAAGTTTACTCATATTTATCTTCCCGTAGGGTAAGACACAGTAAATGCAAGAAAATTTGGCTTACGTTTGTATGTGTATGTGTGCACGTGAGCATGTATGTGCAAGGGCGCGATTTTTGTCCGTCCGCGATTTCTAGACGATAGAGATAGAGGATAGAGATAGAGGATAGAGATAGAGGATAGAGATAGAGGATAGAGATAGAGGATAGAGATAGAGGATAGAGGATAGAGGATAGAGGATGAGACGGAGGATAGAGACGGAGGATAGAGACGGAGGATAGAGACGGTGGATAGAGACGGAGGATAGAGACGGAGGATAGAGACGGAGGATAGAGACGGAGGATAGAGACGGAGGATAGAGATGGAGATAGAGATGGAGATAGAGAATAGAGGATAGAGAATAGAGGATAGAGGATCAAACGATTTGTGTTTATTGCACTTCTGAATTGCAGCAATATTAAGTTTTTTTTTTTCAATATAATTAACTTAATTAATAACAAAACAAATCATACATTTAAGAAATAAGGTTTAGGTAATTTTTCTCTAATAATTTAAAAAAACTGCATTGCAGATGGTTCTATGATTTTTTTTTACAATTTCTTTCGCTTTTACGATCGCGTGGCATGCGGGCGGCATGTCGAAATAAATTCTGCACGATACTGGAATAAAATATTCTTTGCTAATGCTGTTTTCGCATCAAGAAAGTTTACTGCATCGATTTTCCATATGGAAAGCGTATTCAACACCACCTAAAGAATATTAATTTAAATCTCTTCAGTCTTATTTATGGCTAAACCGATTTCAAATAAAAGAAATTCTGATCTAATTTAGAATTCTTGCTGAAGAACAAACATGATGCATCGCGACATGAGATTTCTGATTTCGTACGTGACTGCGATTTCTAAAGATTTCGATGTTTTCCAGAAAAAGCACTTAAATTAAAATGGGTAGAACATAGTTTATTGATGTGCAGGTTAATACAAACTTAATGACCACAGATTTCTTTGACTTTTGATTTTCACCCATTTGAGAATAATTTTGCTGATAGAAAACAATACAAATAGTACTTAGAAGCGATTCCAATTATTCCCAATTTTCTTGCGGTATTTTTTTGGGATTTGATTGAATTTTTGCTATTCCAACAATTGAACGTTACTGCAATCATTTTATTAGGTCATTTTATGTTTTGTTAATTTATTTCTAAACTGCGTAATTACTTGAAACCTTATGTACACACTTATAAAGGCATCAAATTAAATCATTTATGCTTTTAAGTTGAAATTACAGATAAGCTATCTCAAAAGTTTTACTCATCAAAGCATGACGCATTATAAATGAAATATTCGCAATGCAGGTTTTAGCTGAAAAATATTTTTTATCTGTGGTTTTCTTTCAAAAGTTCGATGATCTTTGCTTTGTTGGTTGTAAATGATGGTATTAATTTGGGAGAGTAAATATCTTATTATTTGATACATTCACAAATTCTTAAGTAAATAAGTAAATATGATGTTGTTGACGAAAACTTTGTCATTTTAATAAAAACTTTGACGCAATATTTTCTAGAGAACAGAGTGCTTGAAACTGCTACCTGTAATAACTGATTATTAAAATTATGATCTAATTTTTTTAAACTTAGAACATGAATTATTAGTTGGGAATTTGAGTCATGCTACAGGAAAGTTATTTGCTGTTGTTGACTATGGATTACATCATTTTTTCTTGGAAAATTAATTCAAGCAAAGCAATAATAATAATTGTATATCGTTATCAAGATTTACTACTTGCATATTGCTTTTTAAAGATAATGGAAGCTTTTCAGGTTGCAAAAAAAAGTTTTGTTTTGCAGACAGGCAGATAATGAACCCAAGTATAAAAATTTTATCTGAATTCATTCCTTTATTATACCCGAATTTTATCCTGCTGTTTTCTGTTATAGAAATTCGGAGTCTACTCATCGTGTTCTAATGGAAGTGTTAATTCTCCCACGAACAATATCAAATTATTCATTTTACAATTCGGAATATCAATGAATTCGAATTGCACAACCGTCTCATAAGCATATTATTCTTATAATTAAATATGTGTATATCGGTGTCATGTATTGTTTAAAATGTAGATCGCGTACAGGGCTTTGTGGAATAAAATATAAGTAACGTTTTGCATTTGTAAGCATTCTTCTCACTTTCATACTTTCATTTGTTCTCGCTTCAATAATTTATCTATTTCACGCATGACTGTAGGAAAAGATATATCTCCAGGTAGCATTGAACTACCTTGTTGGAGGAAAATATATAGAATAATCATAAATTAGATAATACATAATCGGTAATAGATTACAAATGTTTAATTTTGTTATTTGTTTAATGTAGACATCAGAATTGTTCATTAGGTTGGTAATATCTGTTCAAAATAGACAATTCATTTTTAAACAACTTCAACTGGACGACCTGACGGTCCTAGAACAGTTCCTTGTGGCACTCCGAATTTCACCATTTCCAATGCTTCATATGTTTTTTTTTTCGCGAATTTATGGAATATTTTGAATAATTTCTCAAAACTATCCCACTTTGCATTTAAACATTTAAATATTCACACATATTTTACTGGAAAACTAATAGAGTTACATAAAAAATTTGTTCTGAAAAAAGAAGTCCAATAATCTTACGAGTGTCTTCATTTAATTTTCTTAAGATTTTCCGATCACTCTTCAATTTTAGGAGTCTGACTCCTAATTATGTTTTCTTGATTTTGGCTCTCAATGTAGCACTACTATTAATGCTACAAACAATTTCTATTAATGAATCAATCAAATATTATGCAATATATTATCAATCTGCCAAAACGCTTCATATATCAAATAAATCTGACACCGGTTGTCTGGAATTCCAATTGTGTCAATCTATTAAATCAGGTATTAGGTTTTAATTAAAACATATGGTGATTGCGCAACTTTCAATGATACATATGTATCATAAATTTACTAATACATAGGCTGGAAATGATCACATTAATAGATAGAGAAAAGGTATCCATTTTCCGGATCAATATCTGCAAATCGTCCAAAGAAAAGTATAAGATACTGCACCAATGCTGTGATATATTGTCTACTAAATTTGGGACATATATTATTATGGCACTTCGATCATTTGTATACGTAATTTTATTACCTCATTTAGTATTTGTGTTGAATCTCTCATATTATTTCCCGGTGTAAAGATCAAACCATGGTCGTAATTAATATCATTCAGCATACGGTTCGCTCACATATAGCCTCAGCTACAATTTTGGTAAATGAAACTTTCGCTTAATTTGCTGACTACTACCTCTATTATTTCGATACCATTAGCCTTTTGCGAATTTCTCTCTACATGCTGTGTAACTCAATTATCGATACATGTTAGATACTGTTATGTAACTTATTGGGGCAAAAAATCTCTAAAGGTGAGAATGAAATTGTAATGCAGATGGGATGGCCAATCTTTACAATAGCTATTTCGAATTGTGTCAATCTATTAAATCAGGTATTAGGTTTTAATTAAAACATATGGTGATTGCGCAACTTTCAATGATACATATGTATCATAAATTTACTAATACATAGGCTGGAAATGATCACATTAATAGATAGAGAAAAGGTATCCATTTTCCGGATCAATATCTGCAAATCGTCCAAAGAAAAGTATAAGATACTGCACCAATGCTGTGATATATTGTCTACTAAATTTGGGACATATATTATTATGGCACTTCGATCATTTGTATACGTAATTTTATTACCTCATTTAGTATTTGTGTTGAATCTCTCATATTATTTCCCGGTGTAAAGATCAAACCATGGTCGTAATTAATATCATTCAGCATACGGTTCGCTCACATATAGCCTCAGGCTACAATTTTGGTAAATGAAACTTTCGCTTAATTTGCTGACTACTACCTCTATTATTTCGATACAATTAGCCTTTTGCGAATTTTCTCTCTACATGCTGTGTAACTCAATTATCGATACATGTTAAGATACTGTTATGTAACTTAATTGGGCAAAAAATCTCTAAAAGGTGAGAATGAAATTGTAATGCAGGAATGGGATGGCCAATCTTTACAATAGCTATTTCGAAATTTATTCTTATCAATTATTGCTATTTTGTAGCAAAAGCTTTTTATTTAATATCGTTCTCATGCTCTTCGATATTCAAGTTTATGTTCTTTTCATATGATTGCTGCTTGATTTGCAAATTCATATACAATATACTTTGTTGAAGATGTAAGTAATATCTTCAAAGAAAACGTATCTTCGTAATAATAGTCGGCATATATATCTTTAATGTGTATTTAACGGTAATACGTTTAAATAGCTTTGGTAATTGCAATTTTGTACTGTATATGTACAGTATCATGTGAAGGTAATAAATTAAATGCAAAAATGAATACAGCACTACAAGATTAATCTGATTATAAAAAACACTATACTTGACTTTACCTTTTCACTTTTTAAAATTAGTTCCATGATAGCCCATATATTTCTAAGATTATAAACACACAAATATTCATACTTTAAGATCCTAATAATTAATTGAAATCTTCTTCTTGCTAAAATTTTTATTATTAGATTTTTCTTGGTTTTACTATGTTTTTTTACAATGAATCAAGACTTTGACGCAGAAAATGGCTTGTGGTAAGAACATGGATCAGCATCCACTGGTTTCAAGTTCAATACCCACCTTGTCTAGCTTGATATAAAACAGTAGTGATATCAGGGATAAAATATTCTTCCGATTCAAACTCAAGATTTTTTATTAACTCAAGATTGGTACTACTATTTAACATTAAAATGTAATTACATGAAAACTGAACAATATTCTTCACGCTTTCGGTGACGTACGCACGTATAAAGTCACGCATACCAAGAAGCTTCGCACAAATACGACCAATCACAATCGACCCGTATAGAAATCATATCATCGAGAGCGAATAACGAATCATTGGTACTCGATCTTGCCGTAACTCACTCCGTTGCATTTGTACGAAAATATACATCTTATAGAATTAGTTTTGATTACTGATTATCTTTGGTAATAACTTATCCGTGTGTGCATGCAGATTGCAGGATGAAAATTCCGTACAAATTTTCCATTATGACATCGCAAATAGATAAAAGTCACCGATAAATTAATTATCAATCATATATTTCTCGCCATATGTATACCTCCAAGTGTTTCATTCACATTATTAAAAACAGATAATGTTACAATGCAGACATAATATCGTTCGCAGACTTATTATATGGGTTCAGATTTCAGACATGTGTTTTTAATCATTTTGAGATAAATTCGATCACCCACGTTGATAGATTGATAAGTAGAATTCAACCTGTGTGCATAATATATAAATGTCACAAAGTGTTTCCAACTTGATTTATTTTTGTACTCTACGTTTTAGGAGGATTGATCTCTAATTTAGGATTGTGTTACCATTTTCTGTGTCGTCGCGGTTGTAATGCGACCTTGTCTGTTTAACTTTCATTGGTTAAAATGTCGCCATTCACATGTTTTGTACCATACGTTTTGTTTTGGTCGTTTGTCTGACAAATAATAATATGGTGTTATATTTCAACATCGGACACAACAAGCATTTTGCTATAGAGACACGTAATTTGCGCTTGTTTGCAAGTATTGTTTATAGATTGTATAATTGCCGCGTGACCAGACACCAGAATAAATGACCCAGAAGAAGTGGACAAGACCGTGCATATTTAAAATTGATAGATTAAACTGTGATAATTCTGAGTAATTAATATTTGGTTTCTTTTTCCATTTATTATTTTTGTATTTATTTTGATTAATTTGTTATTATCATCAATCTTGGTCTTCTTACGCAAATCCCAATCTTCCAACTATGACGCATTAAGACAAGCCGAAAACAATAAACAAGCTGATCAATATAAAAAATTTGGCAATACCTTGTATTGGCTTTTCCACTTTGCACTTTTTGTACAACGCATTCCACGAGCATAGAAAAAATGTCGAGAATCTCGTTCACCTTGACCAAATCGATGTAAATATCAACTGTCTGCCACTTATCAAACATTTTTTCTTTTGTATAATCTAAAAGTCAAACGGGCCATCATTCATGGGCTCGTCGTTAATGATGACAATTAAAACTTGGAGAAAAATTTCGAAATTTTGGGATAGGCGTGTAACTATGATAGGCATCCTTAGGCAACGAAATTACATGTTGGCAATTGATTATTCATAAAAAATAGTTTCACAAAAATTAATTTACTATTGTAGTTACATATTTAGTTTTTTGCTATATGGTAATTTTTGACCCAAAGTATATCTTGTTTACTTCAACCGTCTACTTTACCATAAATTTTTCTCCCTAAAATGCACACTGCTATTGAAGTTGAATCGTAATTGTTATTAATATATTGTTTAAAATTCATAGAAAATATTTTTTATGTGTGATTCTAAGTAAGTTTTATCTTTATGTTATGTACATTACCAACAATGGTTGTCTCAAAGCAAATATGAGCCGAGATTAGAGTTTGCTCTACATTCCTTATCAGGGCTCGTAGGTATCTTAAACAATAAAATCATTTCTTGTCTAATCTTTATGAAGGTAAAACTGAAGACAAACCTAAAAATACCTATTTATTTTTTTGTTCTGTAAGATTTTTTTTAAGAGAGTGCTATGAGTAATTTTTTATTCAAATCCTTAATTGCGATTTGAGTATATAAATCCTTGTACTTGAAATCAAATTTTAAAATTTGAAAGAATTTGTAGGCTATTTGATTTGCTTATGAGAAATCCATTTAATCATCAAAAACCCTCTAACGATTAAATAGTAAAATAAAACTATGAGTAGTGAACATATAATTTTAAATATTATGAAAAAATCTATGAATGATAGAGTAGTGTTCGTAGTACTACTCGTAGTAAACGTAGTACTACTCGTAGTAAACGTAGTACTACTCGTAGTAAATGTAGTACTACGAGTAGTAAACGTAGTACTACGAGTAGTAAACGAAGTACTACGAGTAGTAAACGTAGTACTACGAGTAGTAAACGTAGTTACAATGAAAGAATTAAAAGTAGTATACGAGGAGTATTCAAGAATGAACAAGTAGTAATCGTAGTACTACGTGTAGTAATCGTAGTACTACGTGTAGTAATCGTAGTACTACGTGTAGTAAACGTAGTACTACGAGTACTACCACTAATACGAGATATATCAACGAATGAATTTAAAGTAGTAAACATAGTAGTACGAGGAGAATTTATGAATGAATGAGTGGTAATTGTAGTACTACGAGCAGTAAACGTAGTACTACGAGCAGTAAACGTAGTACTACGAGTAGTAATTGTAGTACTACGAGTAGTAAACGTAGTACTACGAGTACTACCATTAATACGAGATATATCAACGAATGAATTAAAAGTAGTAAACATAGTAGTACGAGGAGAATTTATGAATGAATGAGTGGCATTTGTAGTACTACGAGTAGTAAATGTAGTACTACGGTAGTAATCGTAGTACTACGTGTAGTAATCGTAGTACTACGAGTAGTAAACGTAGTTACAATGAACGAATTAAAAGTAGTATACGAGGAGGGTGGAATGATTGAATGAGTAGTAATCGTAGTACTACGAGTAGTAATCGTAGTGCTACGAGTACTACCAGTAATACGAGATATATCAACGACTGAATTAAAAGTAGTAAACATAGTAGTACGAGGAGAATTTATGAATGAATGAGTAGTAAATGTAGTACTACGAGTAGTAAACCTAGTTACAATGAACGAATTGAAAGTAGTATACGAGGAGTGACTAATGATGAATGAGTAGTAATCGTACTATTACGAGTAGTAAACGTAGTACTACGAGTACTACCACTTATACGAGATATATCAACGAATGAATTAGAAGTAGTAAACATAGTAGTACGAGGAGAATTTATGAATGAATGAGTGGTAATTGTAGTACTACGGTAGTAAATGTAATACTACGAGTAGTAAACGTAGTACTACGAGTAGTAAACGTAGTACGAGTAGTAAACCTAGTGACAATGAACGAATTAAAAGTAGTATACGAGGAGTGACTAATGATGAATGAGTAGTAATCGTACTACTACGAGTAGTAAACGTAGTACTACGAGCACTACCACTAATACGAGATATATCAACGAATGAATTAGAAGTAGTAAACATAGTAGTACGAGGAGAATTTATGAATGAATGAGTGGTAATTGTAGTACTACGTGTAGTAAATGTAGTACTACGAGTAGTAAACATAGTACTACCAGTAGTAATCGTAGTACTACGAATAGTAAACGTAGTACGGCAAGTAGTACGTACTAAAACATGAATGAACTATAATTAATAATACAACTACGAGTAGAACGAGTAGTTTCAATGAATAAAAAGTAGTAAACGTAGAATTACGAGGGATTACGTAGTATATCGGAGTAGTGTGAACAGATTTAAAATCAGTGAGTAGTAATTGAGTAGTAGAAAAAAAATCAAAAGTGAATAACATAATACGTAATTATAGTATTAAAACAAGTAGCAAACGTAGCAAATCTTGTAGTGAACGTAGTACGAACAAAACTAAACGTAGTACTATAGTTGTGTAGAGGTAAACGTAGCACTAGAAATAGTAATCGAATAGTAATTGTAGTAGTACTACGAATGGTACGATCTGCGTAGAGAATGAATGTATAGTATTATATATAATACTATGAGTACTCTTAAAACCAATTTTTCTGAGCATGCATTTTTTATCAGAATAGTTTTTCAATTCGCCACGAGCACAATGACGAACAAAATCTACTCTATTACGTGTTCGAATTTACAGTAAGAGTTTAATAGTTACAAGTTTGCGCACGTAACTTTATTTCACTTCCGTTTATTATGAAATCGTTTTGCATAAATGCCGATAAATTGCTGCCGGTCACAGAAAAATAAATAATTTTTGTCTCGTGATAATAATTTCTAAGCATAGAATTTTTACGATATGAAGTATGTAAAGTAAATTAAATCACGAACTCTATTTTAATACTAATTATAACTATTTTTACACAAAGCATATTTTTAATTTTCTCATTTAATATTGAATTTAATTTATTTTTATTATTAAGGCATGGAAAAATCGTTTATGTAATTCTGTTTATTGTATTCATTTTAAATAACCTTCCATAGACCATGAAAATATTATTAGCGTACTTAATGATATCAGACAACATTAAACTTCTGGTCATGGTATGCAAAATAAAAATTGTTTTATTATATAATATTTGCACTGTGAAATAACATGACAATTCGCTGGAACATTTAATTGGAATATAATTTTTATGCAAATACAATGTATAAAAATTTGCTTAGCAAAATTTGAACTAAAAATTTAAATAGATTTTATTAATAAAGTAAATAGTAAATGCTTTATAATAATACGAGAAGACTCCAAATATTACTTGGTGTATTTTTGTTATTTTGGGCCTCCTTATATTTAAATTTTTTTTTTGTTATTGAAACGCAAGTATAATAGACAATTTACCGCGGTGTAGATAATTTTTTTTTTATTTTCCACCTCCCACTTTGAGAAACTCTGCATTATATGATGTTTATAAAATTTCGACTCGATTTCAAATCAGATGTATGAAATGCTTGGAATACCAAAAGATCCTGATGTTAAGTATCGATTTCTTCTTGCAATAACGGTAATGAGCATATGCATTTAATATTTCCGCATATTTAAATTAATTTAATATTGCATATATCGCGTATAATATATCTCATTTGCTTTTATAATAAACATTAATGCCTTCAGTTTTAATAGTCGGAGTGGTAATGACTGTAATAAATTATAATCTAAAGTATATTAGTAAATCTAATCATGTTTATTTTCTGTAAAAACTTAAACAAATTAAATCTTAATGGCTATAGATTATTCTTGGCTTATACATTAAATAAGTCGAAGCTTGTTTATTAAATTAGATATGAATCATGCCATCTCTAAATTATATTAGGGGGAAGTCCTCAAGTGGCGGATATTTATGGTTATTTATAAATAAATCAAAAAATATTTTACGAAATGTTAACAAAGTTAGAAATCAAACTAAATTAACAAAACCGCAATCTTTGCTAAAAAACAATTGAAAGATGAAATGAAAAGATTTATACTCGCTTAAATAATACGTTTTAAATAGTGTCCGGTGCTTGGTGCCGTCCGGCGTTACGGGACTTCTCCCTATAACTTACTATAAAGCATATATAGATTAAGATAAGATTTGGAAGGTATTAGTTGGTGCTAATTATTTTTAATCAATTTGTATCAATACAAACATTTATTGTAGTTGAATTTCTTGTTCAGTTTAGCTTAGTATCTGTTCAATTTTTGTTTATAAATCTCAGGGCCTGAAATTCTAGAACTTCCAAATTTTCTTCTAGCCCCCTTCCTATTTTTCATTTGGCATTTCATTCCTTTTGCAAAAGTTAACGTTCGCAGAGGCTCTATTATCTATAATCATTTATTAATCGACCTTTCAATGAACCCTGGTGGGAATGTCGCAATAAGGCATTCTATCATTTTACCTAACGATCAAACTATACTATAAGACAGAAAACAATCAGGAAATGGGCTTATTTTGGATTTTATGCTTAACTGGAATTAATTACAAAATTTAATTTACCTGGAAATGTTGATGGCGAGATTTGGCTGATGGTAAGACGTGTTCATCCTTGAGAAGGCCATGTGGTGGAAAGGTTGATACATATCTGAAAGAAGAATATCTGGAACAAATGTATTAAAGATTATTTGTATCTAAATTTGGAAACGTACGTAAATAGCACATTTTTGGACATCAAATTTGATATTTAGTAAACTTACGTTTCTCTAATTGCAAGTGTGAAATACTTGTATATTCCGTGTATAAGGAAGTAATATAATTTATCCGTCAATAAATTCATTAGAATATCTATCCTCTGAAATTGTGTATGTACAGCTTTCATCATTTGATTACGGAACAAAGATCGACAGATGAGTTGTATAAATGCTTCTTTAATGTATATAAATTTATGTTAGTTATATAATCATAAATATTATATTAAGAGATGTTAAGTTTGAGACCAATTATCATAATTGGTACAAATTCTAACAATTCATAATTCTTAATTCAATTATAAGTTTTTAAAACGCAATATTCAGTCTAGAGAAATTTTGTAAATCTGGACCCAATATTCACTTTATTTTATGGATGCCTAAATTTTTTTTGCGAATCCGTTTTTTTGGTGATGTAGACCTTTTGCAAGTCTTCATAGACTCTTGGAGGACTCAATAGACCATTCTCTTGAAAATCATTGTTAAGGATAAATTAAGATGTATGTGATGTTGATATTAAAGAACAAAAAAATCGGTGACCAATTTTTCATATCGTTGACCTTCATTTTCATTTTGCTGACCCTGTATTTATGTTACGTAGTTATGAAATTTATTAAATTTCTCCTTCGATAATTCAGGTTGTTGGGTTATAATTTAACCCTTGTAGCTGTGGACTGTATTAAACACTGATTTGTTTGTATATTATGTATTTGTTGCAGTTCTAATTACAATTACTGATTTGTTACTAAGTTATAATGAAAGAAGATATATTTATTGGTTATTTATTATACATGTTGTTATGCGGACGTTACTTTTAGAAGTGAACAACTAGTTCAATTAAAACACTCCGCTACCCCCTCTACCGGGGGTAGCAACCATTTCGTGTAAAGCTTAATGCCCTGAAGGTTGTCACCTTTATGGCCAATATAATAAAACGAAAATACGTCCGAACAGGCTCTTTAAAATTTTATTGCTTGCCCCTATTTTTTTTTTGCTGATATAGACATGCAAGCCGCAATAGATAGAGGTCCATATAGACTTATAGAGCATATTGCAATTTATCGTTCGATTTTCAAATTCATGGTCTTAAATGGGTCCTATTACAAACCATCAAATAATTTATACATTGTAATCAAAGAAAGTGAGACTAAACGATCAAAATCTTTGAATCCATAAAGTTCAGATCTTTACAAATCGAAATATATAACAATTTTAATTTTTTTAATCTTTTTATACAATTTGTCCCTACATTTCCCAGTGTGTCCCAGCCGAGGCGGAGCGTGTAATATCGGCAGTCCGCGCTCTGACCTCGGACAAAGCGTGACCCGTATTGCGATCGCCTGTATTGTTTGTTTATTTGTTGGCTGAGGTATTATATCGTACTTTGTGCAAACACAGATACTGCAAAAAACGCGAAATGTTTGTATTAATACACGTTGGTTCTTGAAATTGCCATACTATTATTCTTCCGGGTTAATAATAATAATAATAATAATAATCATAGGTAACTAATATTCGATAGGAATAGAGTAGAAGTATACAATCAACAAAAAATAAAATACTAGAAATGTATACAGCTTTTTAAATATTATTATATTTTTAATCCTGCTAATCCAATCTATAATTCTTCTGCAAACTTAAAACACCAATATCTTTTTTTAATAATTTTCTATTCTCATGAAAAAACACTAATCAATCCACATATTATATTTTGTCAATGTTGACTTTTAGATCAAGTAGAAACTGTTTTTTTAAAGTAAAACTTTGTTAGGCGCGATTAGGTAGTAAATCTTTGAAAATGCAACGGAAGTTGCGTTACGCCCGAACTGTTCGTCATTCGCTCTCGATGAAATCATTTCTATACGAGTCAATTGTGATTAGTCGTCGTGTCGAGTGAATAGAGATCTTTCCTTGTATGCGTACCGGCGTACATCAACGAGGAGATCGGAATGTCATTAGATTTTAAGATTACATCGAAGTACCAATCTTGATTTAATAATCAAATTACCAGTAATCGAACTACCAATTTAAATGCCTGAATCAGAACAATATTTTATCCTGTCCCCCGTAAATAATTATAATGAAAATAATAAAACAAATGAAACATTTGTGCCGTGTAAGAAACGTAAGTTTATTACAATAATTTCTATATTATTCGTAGTTTCTATAAATCTTTCAAGTTATTAGAATGGAATATATTTTTAGAAGCTATTTAAATGGAAAATTTAATATAAAAAACTTCCTATATTAGTTTTTTGTTATTATCGATTTGCCTAGAAAATTTACAAATATCTACACGTTACCAGACAGTTTCCACAATGTAATTTCTAAATATTCAACGTGTTTATCAACCATGAAATTTCATTAATGCAAAATTATTCGCTTCAAAGCTAAACTGGTCATAATCACTGTACTGCATGTTATTTAAACACCTTGATCTAATAATTATTATTGAACTGTCTCATAATTTATGTTAATTAAAATTTTATAGCTTTTGATAAATAAACTGAGTATTTTGCAACTGTACTGATTTTGTAATAAAATCAATAGTATAAATATTTAAAAAAAATCATTCCATAGTTCCATCACTTCCTCTTGCTTCCTCTATTTTTGTAATTAGTTCACATAAAACTAATTACAAAATAATGGGAATCAATTTCGTTGGTACAAAATATAATTTATAAAATAGTTCTATTGTTTACAAAATTCAAACATGATAAATACAAAATAATTCCATGTTCGTGATGATGAACGAGTTTCATTTTGTCAAGGATGGCATTCGCGTCACCATCCTATTATTATGTTTTCCTACATCATTTAACATGCACTTAAGTTTCCAACATGCGATATTATCATTATCCACATATTACTTAAATATTTTATTTGTTTGTTTGATATTTAAGGGAAGTGTTAAGTACTTGCATGTGAAAATGGTAAAAATGTACTATAATGCGACATTGGAAAAGTCGTTGTGCAAGGCAAGAAAAAGCCTAATTTTATAAAAGTTTTAGGCATTTGTGCTGTTGTCAAATATAACTCTGAATATACAAATAATTCAGTTCAATAATCTTCATCAATAATATCCTGTTATTTTCTACTTCTATTTTTCGCTTTCCTCAGAAAATATATATGCCTCTAATTTACTATGCGGTTCAAAAGCTTCGTTTTATGATCATCTATTATAGATCTTCACAATGAACGTTCCATAAAGTGTAGTGAAACGGCTTTTTGCTAAGTTTCTTCATCGGTTTGAACTTACAAGTTCGTGTCTGACATGGATTAATTTGACTCACCTAATTTCCTTTCAATTGCAGAAAATTAGACTAAAGATCTGCTGATCTTATTATCTACTTCTTGAAGTAAACGTTGAGACCAATCTTAAATGAATTATGGAAAATAGTAATTTAGCAATATTGAAATGCTAACTACTATTCTAAAACAAATAGAGGAAATATATCATCTAAGCAACTTGCCTTAAGGCAAAATATGTCGTTTATCAAATGGCACTATTTCGATATCTATATACGGATTCGTAAGCAAGTTTTTCAATTCATAACACTAGATTTTTATTATTTCCGCTAGAATAAGCGTTATTTTCCGGGAAACAACGTTCATTTACCTTTTTTTGTATCAGCTAGTTGTTTTATTCTTGTTCAAAGCTAGAAAATGCCTATAATAAATTAATATTTGTCACTATCATTATATCACGTACTTGGCTAATGGTTCATATATTTTTAATGTTCGCAGAAACTTTCAAATCTTTTACTTCTGTATGGTTAAATGAACAAGATTGATAGTGGGTAATAAAAAAAATTGTAGAGGAGAAATTGGTGATTATCGGAAATATTTTATTTGATGGATTTATGACATTTGTTACTATTTTTCACTTTAATTAAATTTTCTGCATGGCATGGTAAACAATTAGTCAAAGTTTGGGCTCAACCAATTTCTTCGAGTGTTATGATTTATGAATTCACATTTTAATTTAGCATATTTACTAAATCATTTATATGTTGTGTTGCAAACTGTTTGTACAAGATTCTTTTGCATATTTCACATAGTTTTTATTATTTTTTCATCCTTGAAATATCCAAGTGATCTCTTTTGTACTCTATAAAATCAAAGCACGTATTGTGCTTTTTGCGTAAAACTGAAGCACGTGATTTTCTATATTCGTAGAATCTGTGTTGCATTGAAATGATTACAAGCCTTTTATATAAATTTGTTACATTTTTATTTGCAATTTCTATTTTAAATAAAAATAGAGAAGAGTCTCTAATAGAAAAAGTTTCTTGAGTTCCTGGAAAAGCTGAAATTTTACTAAAAAAATGGATTGTCACCATTAAAACGTTTATGGGGGTTTTAATTATTTCTTTAATTGTTTATAACTAGTTTTCAAAAATTACATACTGTCTTAACTTTCACCTCCTTGACACAAACCCCTATTTTTGAAATGAATACAAGTTTTTATATACATTTTTTACATTTTTATTAACAATGAATACAAGTCTTTTATATAAATTTGTTACATTTTTATTATCAATTCCTATTTTAAATGAAAATAGAAAAGAGTCTATAATAGAAAAGTTTCTTGAGTTCCTGGAAAAGCTGCAATTTTACTCAAAAAAGGGTTGTCTACCCATAAAATGTTTATTGAAGCTTTTTGATAATTTCTTTAATTTTTTTAAATTAGTTTTCAAAAATCACATACTGTCTTAAACTTTTACCTTCCTGGCACAAACCCTTAATTTTGAAATTAAGACAAGTCTTTTACGTACATTTTTTACATTTTTATTAATAATTTCATCTTAAATAGAAATAGTAGAATAAATAATTAGGGAAGAGTTTATGATAGAAAAATTTTCTTGGGCTCCTGAAAAAGCTGAAATTTGATTTGAAAAAAAAAATGTCTAGTCATAAAACGTTTATTGAGTTTTTTTGATTATTTCTTTAATTTTTTAAATGAGGACTTAAAAATCGCATACTGTTCTAAACTTTCTAGGGTAAACCCCTATTTTGTTTAAAGTAGTTTATCAAATTTTGCTACTCTAGAAATTTACAAGAAATACTTTACATGGTAACACATTGCCGGGTAGCTAGTATATATATATATATATATAATATGAAGTTTTTATTATATATATTATAATTTTTACCTTGACCGATTTTGAGTGCCATCTCATTGCATTCTCTCATATTCAAATGATTCAGGGTTGTCTGAACATTGTTTTTAAATGTGTGTCAAACAAATGATTGAAAAATAATATGAAATTACTAATGATAGTGCATAATATAAATTCGAATCAAAAATATAAATTTTCAATTTTAGTATCCGTTATTCTATATATTTATGCATCCAGGAACGCAATTACTAGTAGAACATGGATTTCTAGACGTTAATTCTATGTCTCTATAATTACATGTCATACAGATGAAGTAGAGTGGTATAAATCTAGTTGCGACGTGTGTAATAAGAACTTTTAAGATTTTTTTTTTTTATTTTATTGGCCTCCGCTTTTACAGCATTTTTAGCCACCTACATTATTCATATTATATTTCATCATATTCTATACAAATCTTACATATATATTTCTTATGCATTCATCATATATATACTATCTTTTCTTATATTCTGATCCTCCATTCAATTTTCATTCTTCTTCTTGTTTCTCAATATATTCTCACATCTTCTAAACTAAACTTTTTTCTTCTTACTTCTAATACAATTTTTTCTTGTATTCTACAAATCAACATTCTTAATCTACTTTAATATTTTATTTTTAATTCTGGTATTGCTGTAGATTCGAACCGAATTCCTCCAGCGTGTGAGTCGAGAACGCTACTGAGTGAGCTATTCCCACCACTTTTGCATAAATTCAAGTTGTTATTCTGTTGATTATGAGTTGACAAGCATATGTATGTTTTTAAAAGTCATAATGCTAATTTTTTATTGATTTTTCCTCGATGATTAGTGTTAGTTTTAGCACATTGACACCTCGTGTTCTTTTCAAAGTTGATTTTTAATTTATTCAATGTTCAGTTTGTTCGATGCGCTTGACAAGATATTATGTCGCGTGCATACTGAAAGAAGATTGTTGGCTTGAAAGTAAATACAACTGATTTTAAAAAAGGACATATATAAAAAAATCATCATAAAAAGTTGATCATATATTCTTTATATAAAAATACTAGATGACTCGACAGACGTTGTCCTGTACTCATGTCTCCAATTTTTAATATAACATACTAATATTTACCGTTTACCTAAAAATAATAAATATTGTTTTTTAAATTACTCTTTACGCCAAAACGCGTTTGTACATTTATAATATGAGCGATGTTAAATGTAGAATGCTTTAAATAAAATACTGAGTCTCAATGCCCACACTATATTGGAAATTGAAGTCTTTTAAACGGAACATAACCATAACATAACACTTGTACTTCATGTTGAATTAAATTAATTTAAATTTTTTATTATTTAAAATATCCAAAATTGCATCTTAAACTTCTCTTGATCGATATCGTGAGGGCCGAATTGTATGTATTCATCTTCACTTTCCATTTGTTGGTATAAAGTGAAATTTTTACGAATTTTAAAATATTGTGGAAATTTATAACAGATGCAAAGAAATTATATATTGAAAAAAACCTATATTGAAAATTTAATATCTGTATCTTGTGTTGGCGCCCTCTAAGGCGGTGCGCTCGTACTTTTCGCATGCATCGCATTAAAGGTAGGTGTAATTTATTGCATATTTTTGTGCGTTACCGTGTACGCTCCTTCGGTTACCGATCGCCTACGGCTTGAAAATATAATCACTTGCTCACTGTATCTAATTTCTTTAAGAAAATAATAAAAATATACAGAATATTTAAATAACAAACAATATACTTAGCATAAATAGCTATCTAGAAATAAAAACAAATTAAAACGTTCACGCATTAAGTGGTTAACCACTAGAGTTAGGAAATACGGAATTGGGTACGGCAGTTGTGTGCAGAATTACGAGGTGATGATTCAAGAAATTCAATTAAATGATTAAAAGAAACGTCGTACTAAATGTTGTAAATATGATAAATTAAGTTTATAATCCAGTGACACATATTGACCAAATTGACATTGAACAGATCGACACAAATCGACACAACCAATAGAGTTAGGAAATACGGAATTGGGTACGGCAGTTGTGTGCAGAATTACGAGGTGATGATTCAAGAAATTCAATTAAATGATTAAAAGAAACGTCGTACTAAATGTTGTAAATATGATAAATTAAGTTTATAATCCAGTGACACATATTGACCAAATTGACATTGAACAGATCGACACAAATAAATTTGTAATGAGAGCGGAACCAGCCACTTATCAACTTAGCAAATCTCAAAAACTATTGAATGTTCCAACTTTAAATTTTTGTAAAATATTTAGTGTATTAACAATGTATGTCAAGTTTCATCAAACTCAAATTATGCATTTTTGAAAACGTACAATCTGTTTCAATACTAGTATTGAGAGCAGAGCCAGCCACCCATCAACCTCGCATATATCAAAAACTATTGACTGTTTCAACTTTAAATTTTTGTCAAATATTAAGTGAAGAGCAGTAATAATGTATGTCAAGTTTCATCAAAATCGAATTATGCATTTTTGAAAACGTATAATCTGTTTTAATACTAGTATTGGGAGCGGAGCCAGCCACCCATCAACCTCGCATATCTCAAAAACTATTGACGGTTTCAACTTTAAATTTTTGTCAAATATTAAGTGAAGTGCAGTAATAATGTGTGTCAAGTTTCATCAAAATCGAATTATGCATTTTTGAAAACGTATAATCTGTTTTAATACTAGTATTGGGAGCGGAGCCAGCCACCCATCAGCCTTGCATATCTCAAAAACTATTGACGGTTTCAACTTTAAATTTTTGTCAAATATTAAGTGAAGTGCAGTAATAATGTATGTCAAGTTTCATCAAAATCGAATTATGCATTTTTGAAAACGTACAATCTGTTTTAATACTAGTATTGAGAGCGGAGCCAGTCACCCATCAAAAAGTAAAATAACTAAAATTTTTGTTGTGTGATATGACTTGGAATAATTTGATTTGATAAAACTGATTATAAATTCTTGACCATTATTATAATAGAAAATCTAAAAAATACAAACATGACCACGTATCGAATAAGTCCAAGATTACTTCAATACGACACTTGAGATACTATTACACACGATTTTATTGTTCTTCGAAAAATCATATTTTGTTATAAGACCTTCCACACAATGCTGTCATATTATATAAAATCATCGATTTGTTCCACAATGGATTATAATAAATGAAAAATACAAATGTCAATACGTTCGAACAATGGGTATTGATTTTAATGATATCATTTTTATTAGGAGAACAATAGACTATCAAATAAAATACTTATGTAGAAATTTAAGAAGTAAAATTTCTACAAACATAATATATTTAAACATGTAATAGAAAATTGATTGGCTTATGGTTTCCTATTTCGATTCTAAATATGTTACATAATAAGGCGGTTTTATGTAAATTGAATATAAAATAAATAATGATGTCTCAACACATCGTAAAGCTGTCGGCGTAAAGAATTGAGATGAATTCGGAAATCGTTTGAAAAAAACATTTTATTTAAATTGATATTTTTTATCTATACGAGTATATATATATATATATATATATATATATATATATATGTGTGGCTCTATCCTATGCATTCACAAACTATTCATTCAAATAAGAATAATAGTAATTGTATTTGGAGAACTTCATGTAATTAAAATTAGCATACATTCATTGACTGCTTGTATGTTTTTTACTTTTTCGCTGGCGATATAATCTCATTCTTTGAACAGCTGTAATATCTATCATGCCTAAAAAATATTTTCCATTTTAATAACTACATAGATTTATAGAAACTACGAATAATATAGAAATTATGTCTAATCAATAAATTAACGTTTAATACACGACACAAATGCTTAATTTGTTTTATTATTTCAAAGGATCCTTAATTTTCACCTTTTTCCAAAAAGAGTACAACTTTCGTTTTTGTTCTTTGGCCTTTTTGATAATGTGAAGAGTTGTATATTTTGAATATGGTTTATCCTTTATTTGATAAAGGTAGTATTTTATTTAATTATATTATCATTATCCCAATACATGGGATAATATATTATATATAATTTATTTTTATTATTACAGAATGTAATAATATAGTAGATTTCTCAATAAGTGCCGTTAGAATTTGTACTCAATACTTCACAACATTCCATAGTAAGTCGTTTGAATTATTATTATAAACAAAGGACAATGCCTCAGGTGTGATTACAATGACGCCCTCAGTTCTTGTCCAGTGACAAATACCAGTTGTTTCATCTTTTATTATTCAATTGAGACTTTCAAATTGTTTTAATAGAGGTTAAGGTAATGAAAATTCTGCTCATAGTAATCAGTACCATTCCTAACTTACAGCTTTGGAAAAAAATTATTTCTTCAAAAAACGGGTCGCCCGATCATCTTCCCATCAAAGGACTTTTAAATTTTTGAAACTTGTTCAGGCGTTCAAATTTTTCGAATCAACAAGTTAAAATTATCCATTTTTTACAAAATTAGGTTAATATCTAAATTTGCTCATCTCTTACGTATCCAATCACACTACTGACATAAAATTTTTAATACCTCTGATTAAAAATCTGAAGATTTGTTCGATTTTGTGCATAATACATTAGATGTTATAAGATGTTGCATAATTTTTGTCATAAAATATGCAAATATAAATAAATTATGTTGATCTTTGGCTAATTGAGAATTTTATTATGCTCTTATGCAATTTTATCTAAAAATAAATTTTATCTGTTAATTGAGTAATGTTATAAATCTTCGAAGTAGCTTTGGGCTATATTGGATAACTTAAGATATAAACAGTGGATTGTTGTTCGTTATAATGTAGGAAATTATAAAATGATATAATAAGTAAATATTTAGTTACATTGAGTGATGTGCATAGTATTTTTTGCAAATGTGCTATTTTATACAAGACTTTTCAAAGCTTTCTTCATCTCCACGCGTTCTTCGTCAAAATTCCTAGACGTGACTATAAAACGGTTGGTAATAATTTTAGCAATTTGTTATTTAATAGCTCACTATAAACTACTCTCTAACAATACCCCGGCTATCAAACTAAGAATTTCTATCACCATATGTTCAAAACTCCTCAAGCTCTTGAATCACAATTTTTTCGATTTTGAAACCAATTTATTCTATTATATTTCAATTTATCAATTCCTGCAACATTAATCGTTTACCCATTGCTCAATAGAATAAAACAATCACCTTCTTGCAAGTCTTGTTGCACATTTTTCTCTCATTTCCAAACAATTAAATTGCAAGTCAAGAAATTTTAGTACTCGATTTGTAACTTCAACATATTGCACAATTATATAATGGTTCTATGGGTAATTTTCATATGTCACTTTGAAAGATGAGGAAGGCGACTGCCTAATTATGGTGGACATATCGGTTGGGTAATAGAAGGAAATAAGTAGTAAATTTTATTACTTGGAATTTTACTAGAAGTGTTGTTGGAGAACAGGTTTGCATTCAATACTCATCACCCACAGATAATTAAATTATCTTTTTCTTTTTTCTTGTCTCATATTTATAAGAAATAAATAAAATAATAATAAAAACAAATAATCAATTTATAGAGTAAAAGCTTGATAGAAAATATGTTACAAGAAATACTGGCGTCGTGTACGTGCTTAAGTTTGTGTTTTACGAATTTGTCTCCCTATCTGAATTTGACCAACGATATTTCGTGAACGAATAAAGTTTCTTTGTATTTTTTAATAAAATGAGACATTGTTCTAAAACACATCGCCATATGTGACTATTTTATAATTTATTCGTGATGTACAGTCATACATAAGTGATTTGTATTCAGTCGTTGCTCGAGGTAAATCGTGAGGTGACAAACATTTTGAACTTTGCTGCATTGTGGCGCCTTTTACACTGTTAATAAAAAATATAGTAAAAAATATAATTTTTATAATATTACTACATAAGAGAGGTTTTTCGCAGGGGCTGATTATATTTATTTAATGAATCGCGTTTTCTAGCATTCAAGTTTAATGCAACTGTTAAAAATCAAAATAATGCAAAATCTTCCCCAAAAACACGATTTTAAATGTTCTATTTTTAAATGTTATAGAGTAAAATAATAAACAATGAGTTAATTTGTTTCTATTTTCCTCCTAATTCCTTTATTCTTGTTCCAAAATTTCTTATTCCATTGCCCACCTGTTTATTTACACGGAATTTACTTAATTTTGAACCTGCGTCCACCTGGCACCTGGCGTTTGAATCCTAATACAAGATGGTCTTTCGATGTTTACTCGATTTAAAAGACAAGACGCGTATTAAAACAATGGACAAAGCAGGAAAAAGTGACAGGAAGCACGCCAACTGCTCATCCTGAGCCAGGTGAGGTCAATTGACCAACTTTGGTAAAAATTACTTCGAAACGTATTAAGATTTGGTGGTAGATTTTATTCTGTGAACGGTGAGATATAAATAGAGCAGATATTTTTTTAATATGAAAATTTAAAAATCGTTCGAAAGATATTAGTTGGGAATTGTACTGATTAGTTTTTGGTAAAGATCGGCCGGGCCGTTTTCTTGTAATAAAGTGTTAAAAAAAATTTTTTCGACGATTTTTATTATTTTTTTGGACGGTAGATACCATAGTCTTCTAGATCATACTGAAATATTACGGCTCTACGGCAATGTGTTTAACTTTAAAAATTCGTCAAAGTTTGCTATTTCAGAAATTTAAAAGCCATTGGATGTATCTGGATGAGGTCTATCGTTTGTCATTTTTGTTCAATGATCTGCCAAGCCGTTTCTTTGTAATTTGGAAATGTTAAACTTTTCGTTCACATTTAAGCTCATACTACCGAATCGATTTTAAAAAATCAAAAACTGTTCGAAAGATATTAGTTGGTTATGATACTGATTAGTTTTAAGTAAAAATCTACCTAGTCGTTTTCTTGTAATTAACTGTTGAGAAAAAAAAATAAGCCGATTTTTATAGAACATTTTTTAGCGATATATATCATAGTTTTATAGAACTTACTGATTTATTACGGCCTTACGACTAGTAGTTTAATTTTAAAAATTCATCAAAGTTTGAGAAAATGAGTAGTTTTTTTGACGTTAGCTAAAATTAAAATTAGACGATTTACTTGGTATAACAATAGAGTACTTGGTCTTAATGAACATTCTAAACCATTAAAGTCCTACGGAAACTGGTTCAAATATAAAAATTGTTGATTTTTGAAAATTTGCTTTTAGAAAATACTCCGAGTCAAAGTGTTCGTTCGTTTTCAATTATGCGTAATAAATCCACTCGGAATACTTTTAATGACACATAAATTAATTTATTTTTTATTGATTAAGTTGATTATTTAAACATATCGGGAAGTTTATGTAACTTGCCTCAAGGCAAAATACCAAACCAACTAGTTTTTTTAGTATCTTTATACTAAATATTTTGTCATCTTGTAATCACAGGTATTCTATTGTAACGACAATATCTTCTAATTCGATACAATATCTTCTAATTCGATACAATATAAATGTATATTCAAAGTATAATAATTATAATTACCAGTTTAAAAGAGATTTTGCAGCCATATACCTGCGTATCTACCTGTTCGCGCGCATGGCATAGACTTCAGGCAATGAAGGCTAAGTAATTGCGGGTTATTTACGAATCAAAATATATTTTAGGGGACACCCGGGTTTGAACCGGGGACCTCTCGATCTGCAGTCGAATGCTCTACCACTGAGCTATATCCCCTATACAAATCTTGTTCTGAATGACAATATTTAAATGAACAATTAATGCCTACACATCGCCCACGTTATCAACTTTTGAAGATAAGATAAGACGATTACAATAGAGAGTAAATATGTTTTGGAGAGCAAATATTATTATCTTATGATGTAGATAATTAATTATAAAATTAGTCTAAGTGTAGATTAATTCCAGGATGGTATTTTTGCTTCGTGTAAAAAAATAATAAAGAATTGATGATTCTTCTGTTTTGATTATAACACTGTGGAACTACGAATGGGATGTTGCTGAATTATTATTAATGCACGATATGGTTCTTGTTTTTTGCGATTGAATCATCAAACAATAGGCATCTATAAAATAATATTATTTTTGACTAAATGGAATGTTATTCAATTCTTGTTCGAACTTTATCTCTGCTCTGGATGTCAAAACAGTCACTTTTGCCAAAACAATTTCGGCAGTCTGTTGATAGTCATTATGATGTTGATAGAAATATTATCATTAAGATATCTTAATATTTCAATCTAAGGTCGAAGTAATTGTTCATCTTTCAATTTGCCCTCTTCGAAGTTGCCGCCATTTCCCCGAAATTACAAAATTGCCCTCAGCGGTGAAAGGACCGCCTGTTACGTGCTCTTATATAGTTGTTATAAATAACTAAATATCATGAGAATTCTTCATACTTAATGCCTCATTCTTCATTATTATCGATACGTAATAAAGATATCTTCCGGGCGAATTGATTCGAAACTCTTGGTTGCCGATTAAAGGTCGGAGATATGATGTCCAATTTTGAAAGCGATGATTTTTGGCTTTTATATGATGTTTATGATTAATTGAACTAAGTGGCTTCAACGAAGTAAGAGGAACTTTCAAAAATGGTATTTACGACAACAGGCTGCTCGAAGTGGGTATCGAACCCGGGACCTCTGGAACAAGTCCCGTCGCTCTGAACCGCTTACCTACGGGCGAGCCCATTTATAGTATAGCAAGGAAGTAATTTAATATTCCAAATATATTTTATATAAATCCCTTGATTATTTTCAATTATTCATGTCATTGATTCTGTTTCCTGCTTGCTTTTTCAGTACTTCCTCACTTTGTCCAAGATTAATTTTGCTTCAACTAAAATCAAAAAGTCTCCAAAAAATGATTGTAAAGTGACTCCTGCTGTTACAAAAAAGTACATTATTGATTCAATGTCAATTTACAATGTAATTAACAATGCTTTAGGCAAAAATCATCGTCATTATAAGGAAAATTCAAGCACCTCAAATTATTCATGCTAGCGGGCGCGTATGAAGGTTCTCTTGTTAGCAATTACTGCTTCTTCAAACCATGAATCCGGTTCAGCAAAAGTAAAAATGCGAATCATTTGCACAAGGATTTTATTTGTTTTACATATTTTTTGCCGGATTAGTTGCGGAACATACCAGCTTTTTTTCTTTGCCCTTGCAAAGTAATCTAACTGCTCTCCTATTGTTGAATATAGTTGGTGTAGTTTTAAAAAAGTATTCTACTTAATTATTTTATCACTGTACGGTTTTTGTATGTGACGAGGTCAATAATTCCAGATTCTATAAATCGATTTAAAACTGGCCTCAACATTGTTAGGAAATCAGTAACGGTACTTTAGTATAAGAATTATATGCGTTGTATAGGTTTAACGACATATTGCATTTAAATAAGAGTTTATAATATTATGTTATGTAACTTAAAGTTACATGAATAATTTTAAAACACGAATGAGCACGATCATAAATTTACAGATTTCCATAAATTTTCTTTCTAAAATTGCTGTGGACCTTGGGTAAAAATTGATTGAACCGTTCTCGTTATTTCGTAATAGACAGAAATTTGTTATTAGATTTATATATTTTATATACATAGATATATATTTTATTTGATAGGAATAGTTAATATTTTATTTACGGCCCTACAACAACTCGTTTAGCTTTAACAATTCTGCATCAAATTAATAAGTTTGCAAAAATTAGTATGGGCTTTTTGGCGTTTGCTCAAAAACGCCTGAACCGATTTCAGAAATTTAAAAACCATTTGATGTATCTTGATGAGGATTATCGTTTCTCAGTTTTGTGCGAAGATCGGCCGCGCCGTTTCTTTGTAATTCGTAAAAAAGTGTTAAACTTTTCGTCCACATTTAAGCTCATACTACCGAATCGATTTTAAAAAATCAAAAACTGTTCGAAAGATATTAGTTGGGAATGATACTGATTAGTTTTAGGTGTAAATCTACTGAGCCGGTTTCTTGTAATTAACTGTTGAAAAAAAAATTAAGCCGAATTTCCTGGAACTTTTTTTGGCGATATATATCATGGTCTTATAGAACTTACTGAAATATTACGGCCGTACGACATGTCGTTTAATTTTAAAAATTCATCAAAGTTTGAGAAAATGAGTAGTTTTTTTTTGATGTTTGTTAAAATTAAAATTAGACGATTTACTTGGTATAACGATAGAGTACTTGGTCTTAATGAACATACTAAATCATTAAAGTCCAACGGTTCAAAAATTATTGATTTGTGAAAATACTCTGAGTTAACGTGTTTTCACGTTTTCAATTATGAGTAATAAATCCACTCTAAATACTTTTCATAACTCATAAATTAATTTATTTTTTATTGATTAATTCGATTAATTACGCATATCGGGAAGTTCATGTAACTTGCCTCGAGGCAAAATATCAATACCAGCTAGTTTAATTTTTCATTTTAAAATATTTTCTTCGTTTCGGAAATATAGGAGGTGTCTCCTTTCTCAGGGTTTCTGAATTAGAAGAACAGTCTTCCCATCTTTTTTGTTAGAAATCTAACTATTTACGACCATAACTATTTAAAACTTTGACTATTATTCATCCAAAAGTCATGTTAGTATTTAGAATTTTGCAATCGTTACAGAGTGATTATTCATATCCAAAAATTTTCAAACAATAGATGATAAATTTATTCGCTCATATTATTATGTTGCACGTTCTTCAAGCGTATCACATTTGTAATTATCACATTTTCGTATACTTTTTGAAATAACATTGTATTCATCTTTGAAATAAGATTTATTGTAATATGAATTGTGGATGTGTAATCTATGAAATATTTTAAATTTGAAACGCTTAAACCACAACTATTTTGAACTTTGTCTTCTGTGAGCTTTCTTGCCACTACAATTGGGATCTATGACCTTAAGCGGAAGTTTGTTATCATACTGCTTGATATCGAGTTGGCCAAGTTTGGGATCGAATTTGGAACTAGTTTGTGATTTCAATAGACCATTATTTATTGGTTGCATTTTATTCTTTTAAATTTCTTACTCTAATTATTACCTATCTATTCCATCTGTCTATTTATATCTGTTAACCACCTGTGCAAATTTGTTCCACATATTTACCTACTTTTGCATATTTTGACCGTAAACCGATAAAGAGCACGTCTATAATTAACATTATTCCGACACGATTACATGCATAGATAATTTTAATCCTTTTGAAATGCACCTGCAGGCATATTTCTAATTGAATGCAATATTCAATTTTACTAACTTTAAATTTCATTTCGTTCGTGCTCTAGATTAGATGTTTTGATTAAATTGCATGCATTCGCGAATTTTGTGAAAGTTAGTTTACAAAACTTACACAGGTAATAATTTATAATTCACAGGTAATTATGAATATTTAATTTGGAAATGGAATTATTAGTATATTTTAAAATGCAAGCCTTTTGAGTCCTTTGAGCTCTACATTTTTTATCTCTACATTACCTATGTAGACTTAACAAAAAAACCTTTTCGTTGTTCGTCTCGAATTTTGATGAAATTAGGCATTGTAATTTTGTTTTAAACTTGATTAATTTATGTGAAATTAATTTTTCTTTGTGCAGTGGCTAAATAAATTTTGGATCGTTTAAATTCAAATCGCTTCATAATTAGGCAGTTGCTTTCGTTTAAATTCAAAGATTTTTCCATTCTCTTTGCTGTTCTCACCAAGTTAGGAACGAATTTTTAAGATATCATTTTTTTTATAACAAAATGATATAATATAAATTGATATTTCAGTATAATAATTTAAATTACTATTTTGCAGAAGAATTGCAACTGTTGATCTATTCTTTACCTGCGTATCTACCTGTTCGGGCGCGTGCCATAGATTTGTGGCAATGTTTCCTAAGTAATTGCGGGTTATTTTCGAATAAAAATATATTTTAGGGGACACCCGGGTTTGAACCGGGGACCTCTCGATCTGCAGTCGAATGCTCTACCACTGAGCTATATCCCCTATAGAAATATTGTTCTGAATGACAATATTTAAATGAACAATTAATGCCTACACATCGCCCACGTTATCAACTCCAATATAAAACGACTACTAATACAGAAATACGGAGTATAAATATTTTGACAAGTCAAATATTATTATCTTATGTTTTAGATAATTAATTATAAATATAGCTTAATTGTAGCTTAATAGCAGGGCCGCATTCTTGCTCCAAACATGCTTCGAAAATATAGGGAAACTGATGATTCTTCAGTTTTAAAGTATATTCAGGAATTAATTTATTTATTTTAATTTTGTTGAAAATACGCTTAATTTCAATTTTAATTTAGGATCTGCATAAAATATAAATATTTGAAATATTTGAAAGCATTTATGCTTTGCACGATTTACAACATCAGACGCTCCAAAGTTTATTGTCTGTGAAATTACTGTGTTATAATTAAAAAAATGTTATATCTGTGCATATTTTAATAATAAATCGTAAAAAAGCACCCGAATAATGAAATTACATTTAATGTGCATATTGTAATCGTAAAATTAAAAATGGTCAGAAGACTTTGTAATTTCAAAGTGTTTTTTCCTACAATTTTGCATTTTGTACATTTCAAGACATGAGTAAAAATTAATATATAAAGGTGAAATAATTAAAACAAAACAACTGGTGGGGCGCATGGCATCGTCGCTTAAGACAAATTGCTGGAACATTCCGTACCGTAAACAAAAATCTTGGTACGGAACCCAAAAAAATTTACACAAAATGTGTATACATTATTAAAATCTATGTACATGTACATATGTCCAATGAACATTTTTGACCGCCAAATGGTATTTTTAACGCTAGACCTGTCTTCCCAAAATATTAATCACTTCTTCATCTTGCTAATACAAGTAAAATGTTTTTTGAAATATTAAAGTCGGACGGTTCTCTTAAAAACTGAGTTACCGTTTTGTCAAAAAGTAATTGTCCATGGTATAACTTTTTAGGTTCCAAATATTATATTTTCTCTATTTCCAATACAACTTTGTACAATCTAGGATTATAAAGCTAATTGTTAGTAAATCCAACTTTGTAATTAAATTTTTTTGAGTCGTATCCACCAAAAGCTATTACAAGATCTTCCAAGTCATCATTTATATCTTCTTATTACATGTCATCTAGGACAGCTCGTTGACGTCGGTTTAGCAAGAGTAATTTTAAATGAATTTCTGTCACAAATCTCAGCTGACACATATCCGAAGATTGTACTTGTGACCTATACCAGATTGCAAGATCACTTTGTCTGCAACCTTTAAATCATATTTTATTATAACATCAGTTAATACTTACCCACACCATTGAAGAAGATTATGCCTCATAGAAATAGTCATTGGTTAAAGTAATAGAAATTATTACAATTGCAGGAAAGGAAATGCATCTAATAAATTAATATTATTAAGATCTGCTTGAAACCTGAGACGATTGCAATTGGATTCTTGAACAATTACGTACTATGTGTTTAGACTCCGAAATTATTTGATTTATTAGATTTGTCTATTATTACTATGAGTCAGCACATCAGTATCGCTGTCAGAAACAACTATTAGCAGTAGACAAATAACGATCGCGTTTAGCAGTAAATTACACTGCCTTATTGGCCAAGTTCTACTACAACATTATCTATAATCCGAATTCCATCTGTTTGTAATGCAACAATGTTGACAAACGGTTAATTTAAATCGAAATCAAAGTTGTTGGTCGGATTTACGATTGCAAAACAAGACAGGCAATTTGCGATCTCATTACAATTCGCCTTTTGCGTTAAATGTAGCTGATTGCTGCCATACACGTTATTTTAAAGGAATTACAGAAAACGCGACATCGCGTGCATCATGTTATGACTTTTATGAAAAATACACAAGGAAATATGCGACAATCTTAAGAAGACCAGAGCAATTTGTAAATGACCCTCTAGGACGTCGATCACTGTTTCTCAAAGTTACTCCCAAATCTTGGTAGATGGATAAGTTTTGTGATTTTTCAAAGTTACCCCCAAATCGTGGTAGATGGACAATTTTTGTGATTTCTCAAAGTTACTCCCAAATCATGGTAGATGGACAATTTTTGTGATTTCTCAAGGTTACTTCCAAATCATGTTGGATGGATAAGTTTTGTGATTTCTCAAAGTTACTCCTGAATCATGATTGATGGACAACTTTCGTGATTTCTTGGCTAGAAGAATTTCAGTGGATGGAACTGAAACTTCCATTATTAAATTGGGAGTTCTATTATTGACAGTATTATTAGTACACAGGGTAAAAATAATAATGTGTAGGCCCCAGGTGAGCTCAGTTAATCTCTAATTCGATTTAAGAATATTGTGGGAGATTCCCCATTGCCATCTCACACCTCAGTGCCCGAAGGGGCGATTTTCAATTATCAAGACAAATTGTAGTCTAAGTACGACTTTAGCAATTTTACCCTACTACCATAAAAAGTATATAATAGAATGTAGAGTACTTTCAAAGTGAATAGAAGATTTTCAGGTTTATAAGTATCTTTCTATACCATTTGGTTTTTTTTTAAATTAAAATTTTGAGAAACAGCATTCTCTATAATTACAGTTGCAACTAAAAACATATATTGATTCTTCGAAAATGCTTGAAGCTAAACGTTCATGTAATAGTCGCTAATCATGCAAAAACGTATATGGCTACCTTATATTCATGTCTGGATATATCATATTTGAATTGGCAATTTATGCTAATTTAATTGTTAGAACAAGCATAAACAAAGTTTACATATATAGGAATATTTTATAAGTCAATATGCAGTTATGAAAATCAGATAAAAGATAGGTATAGATAATGTTTTCTAGTTGTGTTTAATCATCCTCTAAAATTTTGACTAGTTTAGAGTTTCGATAATTTTTCTATGATTTTCTGATATTAGACCAAAAGAATCCTTTCTCTATCTATATTTAAAGTTTGCCTTTACTTGTCATAAAATGCAAATCGGCCTTGACTATATGTCGCGAATAAGATACATAAATATTTTAATGCATATGAGCTTGCATATAAAATCAACCAATAAATTCCAAATACCAGTTTAAATTTTATATATGAATCTACATTTGTATAAGTTTTGATGGGCACAGAAGGAATAGCCATAAAAATCGAATTTAAAAATATTGATGTTATCATTAGCACCATTTATTTGTCATACGAACAATACTTCTGTAATATCTCAAACCTTAATCTTATATTTTTGTAAGATCCTGTGTGTGCAATGTCAACCATTTAAGGAACCTGATGGTAAAGTTCTTTTTTTAAATATGATTCATAAGCTTTGAATACAAAGCACAGTAGTCTCTGGTGAATACTGTCTTTATCCATATGTAATAAATAAAAATATAGAAAAAAATTCTATATCCTTTTCTCTAATAAAAGTTGTTTTCTCTATAAAATTGACTCAATAACTTCAGAATACGAACGGATATTAGTTGCACGGTTGTCTTAAAAAAAAGTGATCAATTTCAACAGGATATGTGTAAGTCCCAGTCTTTGTCTTGGATCAATATTATAGAATATTTAATAACTGATTACACATCATAAAATGTACCTATTTCACAAAAAACCAACAGTGTTTTATACTAATTATATTATATTTATACATCTTTTAGACAACATTTTTAATTACTGAGAATATTTTGGTGCTACAGCTATCTCATTCCCTGAACTACCATTATAAGACATTGACAACTGGGTACCATCTGAAGAAATTGAAGCCATGGAAGCACTAGTTTTCATGACATTGGGTTTTTCAGGATGACTAATTACTGTTGAACTTTGTCTTATAAAATTTTCTCTCTTCAGGATTGCGTTTGGTATTGGCATAGTTGATGTTTGTTGGGCATTTGCCAGTTCTTCATCGTTGACGATACCTTGGGAAAAATACATATTGTAGCAAAAAGTATAAACATAAAAAATGTCTTTTTTTTCTTCTTACGAAAAACTGCAGCTTTAATTCGACTCTGAACCTGCGTCGGAAAAGTATTTACAGTCTCCCCCATATTTATGAAAAAATTGATGATATTCGTGTGGGCCTTATCATTAGAAGCCTTTTTCTGGAACTCTAGATACCTCAGCGCAAGGTCATTATTTGAGACAGACCCCAAACTTGAAGAAGTTGTCGAATGTCGGTCTTCCAAATCTGATCTCGTGGTTTCTTCTGGTCCAGAATCAGTGAATTCTACTGGTTCACTTAAATCCTGGTCGGGATCTATCTGTTCACTGATGTTTTCTTCATTTTCAGCCAGATTTAAGGCTTCTCTGTAATAGATAAATAATTTTGTCATTATGATTCATTTGCATCGTGAATAGTTTTTGCAATTGCACCAAGTTTAATGGACGTTCTGGAGTCTGGAGATATAAAAGATTATTGTAATTTTTATAAATTATTTTATGTACTATCTGAAACTGCCATCATTGCATTAACGTTCACATAAAAAAGAAAATGATTCATAGATCAAGCTGTGCAGGGCTTGATAAAAAAAGCAAATATAAAAGTATGGCTTCAATTTTTTAGGCAAGACATATATTACAGCTGTTCAAAGAATGAGACTGTATCGCCGGCGCAAAAGTAAAAAAATACAAACAGTCAATGAATGTATGTTAATTTTAATTACATGAAGTTCTTCAAACTAAATTATTACATGATGAGCGAAATTGTGAAAACAATATTTGTTTAGGGGTTGTTTAACATAATCCACTATGTAAACAAATATTATAGAATTTATTAATCAGCAATTACTTCATTTCTGTAATGAAGGTTCATTTCTAAATGCTATTTACAATGACAAACCGATCATGTCATATTTGAATAATGACTTTAATTGCATTATTGTTTTTAAATATTATACATATTTTTAATGCTGATATAAATATATAATTCATAATGTAATAAATTAATTATTATAAAACTGTTTCAGTTAAATACACCTAAAATATTTGAGGTACAAAAACGCTTTCAAAATATAGCCAGAATTTGCAGTTTTGGGTTGTTTTTAAATATTCTGATGTGTACTGATAGCTTTTATAGTAGTTTTATGTTTCCCATTATATTTTATATAATAATCTGTACTTAATTGCAATTTTAATTCAATTTTGTCAATTTAACAAGCCACATAGGTATACTGAATAAAAATGTAGATGTAAGCTTGAATGCATAGAATCTAGGAGAGTATTCAGCGCACTTTCACAACGGATTTAAATATTTAAAATACAGTAGAACATCGTTAAGACGATCATTCTTGATACAGTTTCTCGCATAATACGCCACGGTCCCTATAAATTAAATCATATTGTTCCTACTCCTCACAGACGGTCCTTGGAAAATTGTTTTAACGGGGTTAACTGTAGTTGTAATTCGAATATGTTTCTATTTTATTGTAAATATTTATAAACAAATCCAAATATACAGTATAGAAAATAAATACTGCAACAATAAGTTTATTTAAATTTAATTATACCCATAGCAATAATAGATAAATTTATACATGGTTCAGTATTAATAATAAGTATATTAAATATATAAAAAAATCTTCTAGACTATTTCCACGTCATAAAAAATCTGTTTCCTCAATCCACTCTCCTCATTAATTATCTAATTGATTTAAACAAATCATCATAATCGATTTTTAAACTGATTTTTTCACCAATTTTCATAAAAAAAACTCTTGACGCACGCGTCAACTCAGATTGCCGCCTGTTAAGCGTTAACGTGATAATCAATCATAACCTGTTCGAATGAAAATTTAATTAATTTTTTTGCGTTTGCTTCTAGCTGAATGAGTTTTCTCAAAGTTGATTATAGATATAAGCGATATTCACAGCCTGTTCGATGTTTATAATGTTGATTTTATATCAAGGAAGAAATTACCAGTGCGATGCGAAATTGAGATTGCGGGCACGTCGACCTGAGCGATACTAAGATAGTGATTAATCAGACATTATGCTATATATGGCAATAATGGTCTTGGGATATACTATTATTAATTTGTTGGACGAAATTACTCAATTTATTGAAATTTCTGCGTAAAAAAGATATATAGCAAGTACATGCGCAATCAACGAGCCCCTTTCACTTGTATTTTGAAATAAAAAGATTTATACTCGCTTAAAAAATACGTGTTAAATAGAGTGTCCGGTGCTTGGTGCCGTCCGGCGTACGGGACTTACCCCTATATTAAATTTTAATAACTCTGTTTGAAGATATTAAAATTGCTCGATTATTGAATTGCCTATTGACTTAAAGAAGTTATACATAAATCTAAATCATTTCTTAAAAAATAATGTATGTAATCATTTGGTCTCCTTATTTATAATTAAACGTTTTTAGTTAATTAGTTCTTTTTTAAATGAGTCTAACACCTTATAGAGTTTAATATATTGTTCTGATTATTTATATAATTTTGTCATCAAAGAAAAAACGCTGAAATGCATCGAAAAGCATATATATATATATATATATATATATATATAAGAAACGGGGTGATGGTATTGATCGTAATTGTCTTAAAAAAAAAAATTAAAACAATTTATTTCACGTACTTTGAAAATTACGAGCTTTTAAGGGCAACCTAGAGCTTTGGTTGAAATGTACCCATTTTTAGATTATTTTAATTAATTTTGCTCATTTAAACTTATATGTATACTTAATCGTAAATAACACTCCTAGGACTACAGTTAAAAATATACAGTTAATAACACAATTGCCCCAAGTTTTAAGAAAGTTAGTTTTAAAAATTAACCCTTGTGTTGAACTATGACTTTAATATTTTTAAAATCGATTGGGAAGGCCCTTCTTTGAAAAAAATGTACTAAAGTGTGTTGGCAAGTTTCATCAGGAGATAACAGTCTTTAAGATAAATACTGGAAAATTTATATTAAAATTGTTTATACTATTTCCAAGCATAGGTTTTCCGAATTCCAATAAACAAATGAAAAAATTTGCTTTAGGGCACTGTAATATTTTCTTGGTCTGTTATTAGATATTTTCTAGCTGTGAATAATATATGCAATTAGTAATTGAAACGACTTACGTTCTAGTTAATACAGAAGATGTCATTTTATCTCCTATGAATGATTTCTTCCTCTTCGGGTATTCGTTTGCTAATCTCAGTGTATAATTTATAATCGATGTCAATCGAAGCCAGTTCTTGCAATCTGAAATGATACTTTAATTACATTTTTTCTTGATTGATATATCCACTTTCTTTTATCAAGTTGATTAATTAATTATTAACATTGAAGACAATATTAACACTAAAAAACATTATCGGAATTACATTTAAAAACAAGTCCCTACTTGGTAATAGACACAGTTAATTCCAATACGAACGAACAACTGATTCTTGAAGAAAATCTATTTTGCGTCAAAAGTAAATACGGGGTTACCAATAATTAGCTTATTGGTTTTAAGCTTGTTAAAGAAACCTTAGATACGATGCATCCTTCAGTTTATAAGATTTGATACTGTTCGTCATTGAAAATATTAAGAATTTCCTCAAGATCAGAATTGTCCAAGAAATCCAATGTTAATCATGCTTAATTATTGTCAACCTTATTACCATTACCTTTGCGACATTTGCTTGCTATAAACACTTAAGTGATTAAACCAATTAAATTTACCCATTATTTTACAGTTACCATGTTTGCAATTTGCATCTTGCTAATGACAATTTATATTTTGCTCGTTTTAGAGTCCATAGGTAAATTATAATTAACGAAAACAAAATGATCTCCAGCGTTTCAAAGATTCATGTCATGTAACGGTCGAATCGACGGGTAAATTGTATTGCTTGTAATTTTTTATTGTGCAGTCAACTAATTGGTAAAGAGTTACTAGATTTAGTTTAATGAGTTTCAAGTAACGAACTAATAAATCAGATGATCTCACTGTGGTTAATTGTACGTGTTAGGTCGAGATTGCTGTAATTTGCACATCATTTCGGATCGGACGATTATATTGATCGATTTAATCGAACGGTAGAACAAAAGATGGTCAAAATTAGTGGGAAATATATGAATTTATAATAATAAACTAGGTAAACATACAGCTATTGAATGCAGTATTTTACCCATTTTTTTAAGGCACAATTAATATGAATGACTATGGTATAGCAGCTATTCACTCCAAATATAATAATAAATATGATGATTAACACCAATTGATTTTCGTAGATTTTTTTTACAAATATCCAAAGAATCGTTTAAACAATTTCTGTAATTCATTTTGGTTTTCTATTAATTTCCGTTAATTTTAATCTATTTATTTATTTGTGTTAGACCGTTCTTAATTTACACTTTCAATTTCACCAACATATTTTTTATTTCAATTATGAATAAATCATTTTATAATTTATGAATGAATCATTTTATCATTTATGAATAAATCATTTAACTATATGTGAGTGGTATTTTGCCTTAAAGCATGTTGCAAAAACTTTCCGATATCTTAAAAAAATCGACTTATTCAATTAGATTTGACTTCTGACGTATGTAATGATAACACATTTTCATTTTTTCTTTGATGAACTTTTAAATGAAGAACTTTAGAAAGCACTTTTCGTAAGCCTATAATATTTTAAAATACCTAAGATTATGTTATTTTTCTTCGTGCAAAGTTGCAACAAATTCGCCAAATAAATAATAATGAGCATGATTACCAATCTGATCTTTTGAACAGTTTTTGAAATAGGCAAAACTTTTGGCAAAAATGTAGACAAAAAATTTTGTACTTCTTTGCAAGTTTTAACGTGACTCGTACATATATTGGTTGGTGTCAAAGTATTCAGAATCACTTGATACATCGAGTAAATTCTAAAGTGACCCGTACATACATTGGTTGGTGTCAAACAAATCAGAATGACTTGATACGTTGCGTAAATATAAAACTACAAACTACAAAACTGTAGCAAATCGGTTTTTCTGGCAAGTCTTGTAGTGATACCTTGTTAACACTTTTCCATTTATTGCTATTTTTGATTTGCTTTACTTAGTTTCTTCTACTTATCAACCTATTTTCTGACTACCATGGCATTAAAAATATGTATAATATTTAGAAACAATAAAGTAATTAAAGCCATACTTCAAACATGACATGATCGGTTTGTCATTGTAATTAGCAGTTAGAAATGAACCTTTATTAGAGAAATGAAGTAATTGCTGATTAATAAAATCTATAATATTCGTTCACACAGTGGATTTTGTTAAACAACGCCTAAACAAATCTTGTTTTCGCAACTTCACTCATCATGTAATTGTGTTTGAAGAACTTCATGTAATTAAAATTAACATACATTCATTGACTGCTTGTATTTTTCTTAGTTTTTCTTTGAACAGCTGTAATATCTGTTTGCCTAAAAATATTTTCCATTTCAATAACTTTACCTACATATCAGTCTACTAGTCTACCTAATAGTCATTTATCTACCTGTCTGTCTACTTCCCTGTGTGTCAATATACACATATTTATCTACCTACCTGTCTACCTGTTTATCTGATTATCTATCTACATATCTAACTATTTACCTGCTCACATGTCTACATATTCATTTACCTTCCAGTTCACTTGTAAACAATAAGAATCAAGATGAAAGTTTCTCAAACGCTTAAAACAAATGTTTTTTTCGTATCGATTTTTTATTTTTCTGAATTTAAGAACCACTGGTCAAAACCAAAACATACAGCACACGCAACCGGTGTCCGTTCACGTTTTAGAATGTGTATATGTTATGTTATTATTGCAGAGCGTTACAGTTAAGCGACCTGCAACGGACCATATCTTGTTATATTATTACTTTTGCGTCGGTAATGACCGCCGCGGGTTCTCATTATCAACGCATCAATGATCTACCACTATCTGCACGCACCTATTAACAAGATTAGCTTAAATTAGTGACCCCAAACACAATAATAAAACTAACTGGTGACCCCAAACTTGAGGGCAAGTGCATCACAACCTTTTTTGCGAGGCACGTTGATCTTACAAGAAGAACCCCAGGTTTGCTTTTCTGGAATTTTCATAAAACTTCTCATATGCCTATAATATTTCAAGGTATTCTGTTTGATGATCATCTCTATCATAATTCAAAGTTTTATTAAAATCCCAGAAAAGTAGACCTTAGGCTCTCCTTATTAGACTCTTTGGGGTCGTTCAAGTATTACGTAAGCACTATAGGAGGCGGGGGGGTTGTTGATTTGCTTATTTTGGGTTGACATGGGGGGCAGGGGAGTCTGGATGATGATTACGTCATAGGTGGTATTTTTATTTTTTTACATTAATTGCAAAATGTTTACGTAAGCGTGGGGGTAGGGGTTAAGAGCTTTGCTTACTTTTGCTGACAAGGGGGATGGGTGGGTAAATAATTGTAATAAATCTGCTTACGTAATACTTGAACGATCCCTTTGCAGCTCGCAGTATAAAATGGACCAAGAAGAAAGAAACACTTACAATTACTCCAGAATTCCCAAAATAAATCAACAATTTTATATTCTTTCCTTTTTCTAAGTGTTATTGAATAAATCTCGAAAGGGTCGGCAACCTTTAGTGCGCGTACTGCGTAACTAATGACATTCTGTCATTCTCTATGCATAGCAAACGTGCCCGGGCAGGCGTCATGCGACGGACAAGAATAATAATGGTCTAGCCACGATGAAACGTTCTCTTTGTGTAAATGAATACTAAAATGTAAAATGAAAATATTGGCAAAGGTTTACAGTGAAAAATCTACAGTTTGGGCTATTTTCTGTGCCATATATATAATGGACTCAGGGGTCAAAATCGATTCGGACGTGGGCTAGTCCAAACCAGGCTCGGATTTGCTAGTTTACAGCTATCACTATCGTATAAAGTTTCACAAAGAAAAATAATAAATAAATCTTATACAAATGCATTACAAGATTTTTTAGCAGTGGTTCCTTAAGAAAATAGAAAAAATAGTGACAAACATACTTATTGTTATAATTTAGCTTTCATTCTTGTGATAACATTAATTTTCAGAAAAACACACATTCATATAAAAATACAATAATACATAATTGATATCAATTACTGACTATAATTAGCTGATAATAATATTTTTTTTTATTTACAGGTAAGCAGAATTAATCATGAGCATGTCTTCTCTAAAAATGATCACTCGTAAGGTAAATCTATTATTTTTAAATTATATATTTCTTATTTGATTCGAAAAGTACCATTAACATATGAATATAAATTAATATCATGTCTGAGCTTGATACTCTATAGAATTTATCTGTTAATCATACCACCCAATCAATAAATCGATTTCAAAATAATCCAATAATCCGCCAGTCATCATTTACATTAAAAATAATTTCAAAACATAAAAACTGTGAATATCTCCTCCAAATTGCTTATTCTCGGTCATAATATAAAATGTTTGCCTATTCATCATCATTTGGTGTTGCGGCATCCGTTCATTCATTTATTTAAATTCATGACATTAGGAATTCAAGAGTTGCAGCAACTCTGGTTGTCTGTCCCACAACTTCTTATTTTGATTTCTTCAGCGGTCTTGCTCAAAAGAAGGAGGAAAAGTGGGATCATTGAATGTGCGTAATGTACCGTAAACCGAATAACAAATAACAGATGTTGATATCTCACTTCACCAGCTGTTGGGAAATAAAATGATACAGGGATATAAAAAACATTACTTGATGAAGTCAAGATTAAGTACATTTTAGTTCTTGTTTCTAATCCTGATCATAATTGATGTTAAGCAGCAATCAATTGATGAAATGATAATTTCACATAAAAATAATGTTATTTTATGCATTTATCTATTGAAGGTTAGTTTTCAGCTGTTGCCAGCGTCTATACTTTAAATAAAAGCTTGTATAATCATCACACTTTTAGACAGTTTTGTGACTTTATCCACACTAAGATCCAACATCTAGTGGCACCTAGTACCGGACATTTCAAAATAATCTGCATTGGTCACATATGTAGCCATCTCCACACTTTGGAATGTTTGCACATGTGAATTTGACGATGCCCCTTTCACTTGTATTTTGAAATGAAAAGATTTATACTCACTTAAATAATACGTATTAAATAGAGTGTCCGGTGCTTGGTGCCGTCCGGCGTTATGAGACTTTCCCCTACCATATATTTTCGAAAGTATTTACTGCTAGGTAAATATCAAAATTTGATTTTAATCAATATGCTTAAGTAGAACAACCAAAATAATTTTTTCCCATTATCATTTTTTCCAATTCAACTTGATCACCCCTGTCCTGGTAGCATGCGCCTATCCAGCGTAAGTAGGTACTAAATTGCCCATTTTTATTATAGTTTCGTAAGTAAATGCGGTTTTCTGCGCGTATGATTATATTACTAAATACTGCATTTGAATGATTTCTAAACCGCGTTTAAATTATGGTTTTCACGCATGGCGTGCCTTATAATAAAATTCATTGGTTATTCTTATGATAGTTACCAAATCCAAGCATGAAATTTGAACAATGATTGATAAGAGTAAAAAACTTTTTGTTTCTGAATCAGACTCTGTAATCGATTTTGTGAAACAAATTGCACTGTGAAATAAATAGGACTGATTTTTATTCTTTAAGTAAATGTATCAATAATCTTCTTCCGTGTTGTTTTAACAAGTTGATTGATGCAACTGTACCGTCCACTAATTAAATCTGTATGTACATATCTTTAACAACATTTAACTCTCATAAAGTCTGACCGTTCGGTATTTTACTGAAGAATGTTATTTTATGTCTGTTACGGTACAAATATAGACTCGGAAGGTTTTTTTATATCTGGTTACGCAATGCACATTTTCCTAGATCAATATCAATATAAGTAATAGACAGAAGGCTAATGTAAGAGTTGTAATGAAGTTTTGGGGAATCAATGGCTTTATCTTTAGTGAATGTTAATTTAAAAATACAGTTTTGGCAATGGTCTGTGCAAGAGCATATAAAAATCTGTACCAATTGGTAAATTCTTCTGGTTATCATTATGGCATAATTTTCAACTTATATTTACAAAACTTGTGAAGGTAGAAAAATTTGATGTAGACATGGACATGGTTCTAACGGAAACAGTAAAGACACATAAATCCCAACTGTCTCAAGTTGGTAAATTATATTCATGAATAACACAGTCGACATAAATTGATCTTTGCTTGATTCTGATTTAATACTTGTGCGTTTCTGCTTTGGAGTTTATATCAATTACTGTTTTAAATTTTCAAAAAAAATTGCCAAGCCTCTATAAGATTTTCTTGGTCCATATTTTCGCTATATGGTCTTTATGACATAGATTCCAGTAGAATAGGTAGATTGCGATAAATAGTTCACGATTTTTCTGTTCTTCTCTGATAATTTTCCATCCAAAATCGATCTCCAAATACTATCCTATCTCATTTATTTTTTTGGGTAAGTTTTTTACTTGCTTTCCTTCTAATATACCTGATGCATCCCGATGCTTTTACGCTTCGTTACGGACTATTAATTATGTTAGGTGAATACCGCCGCTTGAGTAATAAACACCTATTCATTATTGGCTCTTACCGTTTTGATAACGCGTGTCTATGGATCAAATCCACTACAGAATATGAAAATTAACTTATAAAAAAAATTTTGATCATCTATATGCAAATATTTATGAAAATACTCCCGCAGTAACTTTAAAACTTGAAGTCCTCCGTTCAACTTTGTGTGCACTTTTAGTCCCCTCAATTTTCTATGTGAGTCACTTCAAATATTATTTTATATATATATATATATATATATATATATATATATATATATATATATGTTTAATTTGATTGAAGGCAGTTTTTAGCATGTGTTCAAATTTTACGGGAAGTTTAAAAAAGCGATCGGATCTCGTCATTTTTTAAGAAATTTTGACACGCTAATGAGGAACCACGTGTTTGTCTCGTTCAGCCCCGTATTATCAAAGCATTTGTTTATGACTTTGTCGTTATGCAATTGTAAAAGCAACCCTTCAGCGAATCTTATTTTAATTACGTTTTTTTCCAAATATAAAATTTTAGGGTTGAAAAAATCTATATTATGGTTTAATTTAATGTGATCAGTTAACATCGTTTTATATTGTTTAGAATTTTTTGAGTTATTTTTATGTTGATGAAGGTTTACTCAGGTTTTGGCTAGTTTCACCGATATAAAAAAGTTCGCCATTAGAGCAATTATTCTGATAAACCAAGTTCCTGAGGCGGTCAGAATTAAACTTAGATGTAATTTGTGTAAATATTGAACGAAAAATATAAATCTTTATCCACGTGGATTTTTATAGATTATCTTATTCGGACGTATTTTTATATTATTGTGCTGGCATTGAAGAAAGAGATCTTCATGGCATTGAGCTTTTGTACCGAAAAGTTGCTACCATGGAGAAGGGGCATACCAAAATCGGTTGATTAAAAAAAAAAAATCATTTCGATTCTCATTCGTGATGTTTTGATATTTACTAACTTACTGAATTTTTAGTAGTGATAATTATCTTTCTGTGAAGCTTTGAATATAAATGTAGAGTATGTGAAGAATTCACAAGTTACTCAAGTATTCAGTTTTTACATATTCCACACATCATATAATACATGTAATGTACGTTCGAAGTATGTAAGTATGCAAGACAGAATAACAAAAAATTGAAATATACATTTGTAAACAATTTTATTACACTACGTGCTCAAGCATATAAATTAGAATAAAAAAATGTGCATTTCTTCCAATACTCACCCAAAAAAATCTATCAAATTCTCCGTTACAAGGAACAATTTCTAACTTATGTCTTTACGGAAATTACGTTTTCGCGGAAGTTGTTCCTTCCGGGGATTTGAATTCGAGACCAGTTGTTAATTTAGTCCGAGGTAAAAGTGCATTTTGCGAAACGCCCAGTTTTATCGTGTCGTTGGTTTTGTCGCAATCCAACTATTTCTTCCGCTTTCAACAGAACAGCTTCCGCCTGCTATAGATGTCTAATTGATGTCTCTCGAAGTCTTGGGACACTTTCACACAAAATATAATAAATAATCATTAATAAATAAATCTTAGATATAAAAACTTTGTATTATGATTTTATTCCGGATTATTTTATGATACACTTATAATAACCAAGTATTATTCTTGTTTGGAAAGGCAGATAAAAATTAATTTCTTTAATTATAGCTAATCAAATTTACTTATGTTACTTCTATAGTATAGTATAATTTTGAATATAAAATATTTTATCGATTTTATTTTGGTTTATTTTATGATCCATTTATTTAAACATGGTTTTATTTTGCTTTCATATTTTGAATCTTTAACTTAACTGATCACATAGGCAGTTGAAAATGAATTTCTACAATTTAATTTGTTTAAATTTACTTGGTACTGTCTCACACAAAACTGAAGTTAATTGTTTTTTACTTAAATATTCAACTAGATCTAGAATATACAACCAGATCTAAAGTTTAATACAAGATCTAAAATTCTGAATTTTAAAAATTCAGAACAAGATCTAAAATTAAGAACAATATCTAAATTGTGTAAAATTTAGAACGATGTCTAAAATTTAGAGCCATGCTCTGAAATTTAGAAACGTGTCTAAAATTTAGATATATGTCTAAAATTCAGAGCCATGTCTAAAATTTAGAACTATATCTAACATTTTGAACTAATCTAACTAAATCTAAAATTCAGAACCATGTCTAAAATTTAGAGGAATGTCTAAAATTTAGAGTCGTGTCTAAAATTTAGTCATAATCTAAAATTTAGAACCATGTCTAAAATTTAGATATACATCTTAAATTTAAATATATGTCTAAAATTCAGAGTCATGTCTGAAATCTAGAACTACATCTAACATTTAGAACTAATCTAACTAAATCTAAAATATATGTATAGCCATGTCTAAAATTTAGAGATACGTCCAAAGTTTAGAACCATGTCTAACATTTAGAATTATGACTAAAATTTCAAGCTGAGTCTCATATCTAAAAAAAATTTAGAGCCATGCCTAAAATATAGAGCTACCTTTAAAACTTAAAGCGATGTCTGAAATGTCAAGCCATTCCTAAAATTTAGAGCCATTCCTAAAATTTAGAGCTACCTTTAAAACTTAGAGCCATGTCTAAAATTTAGAACCGTGTCTAAAATTTAGAACCATGACTATAATTTAGAGCTTTGTCCAAAATTTAGAGCCATGTCTAAAATTCAGAGCTACGTCTAAAATTTAGAGCTACGTCTATAATTTAGAGCTACGTCTAAAATTTAGAGCTACGTCTAAAATTTAGAGCTACGTCTAAAATTTAGAGCTACGTCTATAATGTAGAGCCATGACTAAAATTCAGAGCTACATCTAAAACTCAGAGCTACGTCTAAAATTCAGAGCTCCGTATAAAATTCAGAACTACGTCTAAAATTCAGAGATACGTCTAAAATTCAGAACTACGTCTAAAATCCCGAGATACGTCTAAAATTCAGAAATACGTCTAAAATTTCGAACAATGTTTAAAATTTAGATATATGTCTAAAATTTAGAGCTACGTCTAAAATTTAGAGTTATGTCTAAAATTTAGAGCTACGTCTAAAATTTAGAGATATGTCTAAAACTTAGAGCTAACGTCTAACACTTAGAACTATGTCTAAAATTTCAAAATCTATGTAAAAAATTTAGGTCTATGTCTAAACAATGTTTAAAATTTTGACCTGCATTAATATTCTCCAACCTATCAATTCCTAACATATGTGTTTAATTAATCCAACCTGCACCTGGTACACCTGGTGTAAGGTTAAATACATAAAAAACGCATTCAATTCAAACGAAAAGCCGTAGTTCGTGTGCATGAAGCGTCACGTCTGCACGCGACTTGCCTTCAGTTCTTTCATTTGTGCGTTTCCTCCGATCTCGAGGCAGTAAACGTAGCGAACTTGCGGAGAGAGGACCATTTGGTAAACGCTCTCATAACCGAAAAAAATAATTGTAATAGAAATATGAAATAAATATATTAGGAATGAAATTCTTTAACTTGTATGTGAATTTGTGATAAATTGGTGGATTGTAATCAAAAATTGTTGGTCCAAAAAACATAATCAATAGTGACTGTTTTTGTGAACTGATGGATACATAAGTCAATAAGAAGGGTATTTTTGTGATTTAAGAAGTGTGAGCTAAATAATACTGATTAAAATACCCAGACTTTATTTAAAAAAAAAAAAAAATTGTTGAAGTTGAACAGTTTTTCCATGGATCAATAATCACCAGTGAGCTTTTGTACAAATGGATTTTTACCATGGTATTCTTCAATGAGAAAGTGGTGTTTAACCATTCTGAGTGTTTCAAGAAGTAAAATCTAGAAATATTCATAATTTGATACAACATCCATGGCGCCAATACTTTCAAAAATTATCTGATTATTATCCAGGTTAAGGCTTAATTGGATATATCAAGTTCTGTGTCTAGAAAATTGTTGGTATTTTTATATAAAAATCACTTGAGAAGATCTAATTTATACAAAGCACATATTGTGGATATTTTTAACTATTTAACAATTACCCAATTGGTTCGAAAGGCCACTTTGAGTGTGTTTCAAGGAATGAAATCTAGAAATATTCATATTTTGGTGCCGAAAACCTTAAAAAAATATCTAATTATTATCCAGTCATAATTGTGTATATTATTTTATAATTTGATATAACATCCATGGCGCCAATACCTTCAAAAAATATTTAAATATTATCCAGATGGATTGAATGGCATAATTGGATTATATTATTATATCAAGATTATATCAGATTCGGTGTCTAGAAAGCTGCTGATAATTTCATACAAGGATTACTTAAGAAGAAAATCACTTTTGTGTGAATATTTTTAAATATTTAACAATTGTCTCTAGTTGGATTGCAAGACTACCATTTACTACTATTCAACTACTATTCAATACTACTAAAAATATTCATATTTTGGTACCACATTCATGGTACGGATTTCATAGACCTATAAAAAATATCTCCAGGTTAGGTGGATTGAAAGGCACAATTGGTTATTATATTAGGTTTTGTGTCCAGAAAATTGTAGATATTTTTATAAAACAATTGCCTGAGAAGAAGAAATTTATAAAAAAGCATAGAATTGTGGACAAATATAAATTTATACCAATAACGAATCCTGTCTAAATATAAATCCAAATTTGAACTTGTTCAAACCAATTATTCTAGTGACTACAAGGCATAAATTAATATCTAATCATAATCTTTCTTTCTCTATAAATTGAATTAATAATACAATAATAAACTAATCACTATAATCATTTATATTGGCCTTAATAGTAATTCAACTGTGTTTTTGAAACAACGTATTAACAAATGAACTAAATTAGGGAATCAAAAGTTAACATAAGTGTGCAGTAGTGTATTTCTGTATATGTAAAATACTCCAAAAAACTTTATTATTGACTGAAGCATAGATTATTAATATAAAGTGATAGTTAGGACATATAAATTATTGGAATGGAGATTTATTGGCTGAGATGAAAATTTATGCAAACATTTGCATACAAAGTGTTGGTGTTTGATCAGAAAATTGCTTAATACCATTATACATAACTAAAATCTATTATCACCTGAGAAAGTTAATCTCCACCTTGGTAATCCATTTCAATCGAAGAAGCGACATATAGAAGGCCGGTTGCCTTCTTCAGATGTTGAAAAAGCAATAAGTAACGGATCTATCTGTGTTTTGTGCGAGCATGTGGTGAATATAATAACTGTCCATTATTATGATTGATGTTGAAGATTCTGTAACAGTTAGTTCGATGTGCTAGATATCTATCTTGTCGTATAATTTTTTTTTCGATTTAGAAAAAAAAAAGTTATCGGAAAAGACCGAATATCACAGACATGCTGATCATACCGGATATCATTGTGCCACAGGTAAATTTGCATGGATTATTGAGATGTAAAAAATGTGTTACATTTTGTTTTTAATTATGCAAGGTATTGTGTAACTGTTAAAGGCCGAGGCCGGTGAAAATAGAGTGATAATCTTTCGGAAAGATTATGGTAATAATATCCGCTTTTAATTCTTTTATGCCCACACATGTTTATTCACCGAAATGCGAACCGAATTCATTTACCGTAGCATCCGCTCATGAAAAAATAGAAATAATATTTTTCACACATTAAATGTATATCTCAAACATGAAGAATGTCTTTAAATAGAATCTGGACAACATAGGCAGTTCATTTAAAAAAATATATATATATATTTTCAGTGTAAAAAGTACATAATTAGCATAAATACTATGCAAATTAAGTTCATTACTAACAGCTGTAAATTACATACTTGAAATGCAGCATGATGCAAAGTCATAAACATTGATGAACATTAAGAGCATTTTATGTAAAAAAAATATAGAATTATAAATTTGTAGGAGTTTCACATAGATAATTTCATCTGATTGATATAGAGTAAACCTAAATATTCAAAATTAATTTGAAGGTAACAAATCTTGCGTTTTCTTCTATTCTTGATGAAGTTATCTCAGAAATAATGTTTTCCAAGTTTTATCTTTTCTGTTCTAGAAATAGTGCATAGCATGAGGACAGACCATTTACAAACCTAGTATTATTTTATCAGCTACGGTTTCTTCATGGTACATGGTCAACACTCCTCCTTATGCAAGTTGTCTCCAAGGAGCACAACATTATTACATGTGTAGATGTACTATAATATTCCTAAAAGAAATAAAAATTTTACAAATGACTTCAGATTTATGTAGTGAATTTTTGCCATTTTTTGGCGTTTTAATGCTTTAATGCCTTAATACTTTAATTTTCGAACTTTAGTATGGTCCATAACCATATCGTCAGTATGGTTACTGGTTCTGTTTCTAAGTGTATGTAAATATAATACGTGACTAACTAATATATCCTTTATCGATTGTATGGAATAATATCATAAAAATACAATTTAATAGCGTGTACTTATATTACAGAATACAGCCATTAAATGCATATTTAAATATGAGGTGCATACTATATAATAAACTTTTATATCGAATTGCAACTTGTATATACATATATATACATATATATATATATATATATATACATATATATCTATTTATATATATGCAAATGTTTTTCTGGAGAGTTATTTAATCTTTCTATATAAATTCAAGCGTACACACCTAGGATTCAAAATATTTGTCAATTATTTTATTGAATGTAGGTATACATTAATTTATGTTTTTTATTAATTTTATTTTTTCGAATTTTGTGAAAAAGTTCTGAGAGAAAAATATCAGGATTTTAAGTTGCTTTTAGTGCTGATTTATTTTGGAGCAAATCTTTGAATTCTTGTTGCTGTCCTTGCTCCTTTGAATTCTTGTTGCTGAATGAAATGCCGGATATGCATGATTTTAAGTTGCATTTTACCCTGGTCTATTTTGGGGCAAATTGTTGATTTTATCCCGGTGTTTTTATTCCTTTGTCAATCCATACTAAATGCCAGTTGAGGTATGCAGGATTTTAAGTTGCATTTTACGCTTGGTGCAGGATATGCATACTGAGAAAATTGTTAATTTTATCCCGGTGTTTTTGTTTTACCAAATCATACCAAATGCCAGTAAATGAAATGCAGGATAAGCATGATTTTAAGTTGCATTTCACCCTGGACATTTTTGGGATAATCTTTGATGAAGTAAGGAAAGTTAGTCAGTAAAGGAAATGCAGGATATGCAGAGTTTTTACCTTGGACATTTTCAGGGCAAATCTTTGATTTTATCCCATGTTCAATTCTTCCTCCGTCAATGCATAACATGTCAAAAGCCAGTAAAGGAAATGATATGCATACGACGACTAGTTCTGTAAGATCTAGGGACTTTATTATTTCATTTCTGATCCGCTCTCGGGCGGCGACATCGGCCTGCCGCTTGCCGCAAACATAAATTTTTGCTGCATGCCTATTCGAGATAATGTACATTTTATTACAGGCATGTAAGGTAATATCTATTTCCAGATGGATAATTTATTTTCTAACGTGTTTACTAAGATCTGCATTTATAATTATCGATAAGCCGTGTTTAGATTTGTTGGACGACACTTTATATTCGTTACATAGACCTTATCAATACTCACCTTCTGGGAAATTAATTAGTCAGCGGAATGTGCTGCATTATAAGAGATAGAGTTGAAATAAATTTGCTGGAGAGGAGTAATTCCTCAATGATAATGGATTTTTGATCTATAGATTTAGAAATGTTTTGATATACGAGTATATGTAATAAACTGCAATGGTTCGGTTTTTTAAAGTTTCGAGAGCATTTGCACTTTACTGCGTTATTCCAACTGAAATGTACAATACCATATCCAAATATTTTTCTATTTTTAATAGCCATATTCAGTATTTTATACTGCAATACTGTAAATATAGGATCGCTCCATCAAATTGCCTTTTCATGGTTTTATTCAGTTTCCTGTGAACGCTTCAACGACGCTTTTATTTACTTTGTTTAGATTTCTCTATGTCCGGTGAAAGGAGTGTATTCGATGAATTTATTTATTTTCAAATATATATTTTGATAGAAAACAAGTAGTGAACTAATCAATGTGAGTCCTTATTGAGATTCACCAAACGGCTTTTAAATTTTTGAAATCGATGCAGATGTTTTTGAGAAAACGTTGAAGAAAGGTTAAAATTTTGATTCGCATGCAGATACACACATGTTTTTTTTAATTTTGGTCTCAGACGATTCAGAATGACTCGAAATTCATATAAGTCGGATTTTATGGCATCAATTGATAGTATCAATCAACAATCAATGTAGAGTCATAGACTATAGAGTATCTATTTAAAATTTCTCCAGTGATTCACGTATGCAAAACTACAATTATCTGTTATAAATTTATCATTAAATTCAAAAGATATTTCTTTCAAATATGCATGTTCACTTTCTCATATATTCACTATGTAGGCAAATCATAAATATTGATCAAACAAGGTCAATGATAAAACGAAAGTCCATTTGAAAGCCTACGCCCATGGTAAATGACTAATGGCTAATGAAATTTAACACTTTTGAACTTCCATATGAAAAAAAAAAATTATATATATAGAATCAAAATTTATTTGAGTATGAAAAACTAATAATTAAATATTTTATAGTTCGCAATCAATCTTTAATGATTACAAACAAGGAAAATTATTTTTTACTAACTAAGTTGAGAGAATTGTTTTTTGAAATTTTTCATTTTAATTTTCATAATATAATATATTACTACTTGTAAGATTTGTCTATTGCATCTGAGTCAGACAATTATTCTGATCTGTTTCTAATAAGAGATTAAAGTAATATTTTACAACAATCAATTCCTAAAATTATTGATTAATATTTTTTTCTAGTTTTCAATTTTCAATCTTTATCCAGTAACTAATTCTCAGCGTTTATTAAATTTTACGGAAGCTTAATTATCAATTTACGAACAATCTTAAAGTTTGCTTCGGTATTTTCACATAACGGCAAATAGTAGTTTTTTATCATCTTCAGTAGATACTAATGAAGAACTAATGATTGGCAATAGTTTGTTTTAATTAAAGTTATGACATAACGAGATGAGAGGTTATTAAAATGTTCAGTTATAAATTTTACTATTCATGTTTTAATTATCTCACTCTTTATAAATTGATCATTAAACATTGATGTGGTAAAATAAAGTTCTTGTCATTATTTACTTAGATCTATTAATCATTAAAGTTAATATAACAATTTTGAATAATGCTTAGTAGTAATATGATAACACTCGTGATTTATTAGTGTTAACTATTATACACATTTATATAATAATAAATTATAAATTATATATTCATAATAGCATTAAAAATATGTATAATATTTAAAAACAATAATGTAATTAAAGTCATACTTCAAATATGATATGATCGGTTTGTCATTGTAATTAGCATTTAGAAATGAACCTTCATTAGAGAAATGAAGTAATTGCTGATTAATAAACTCTATAATATTCGTTCACACAGTAGTTTATGTTAAACAACGCCTAAACAAATATTGTTTTCGCAACTTCACTCATCATGTAATTGTGTTTGAGGAACTTCATGTAATTAAAATTAGCATACATTCATTGACTGCTTGTATTTTTTTTAATTTTTCGCTGGCGATAAAATCTCATTCTTTGAACAGCTCTCATCAATATAAACAATTCATCAGGTTTAAATTCCATGATTAACGGTCTCAAGGTTATTTAAAAAAAAATGTCCCTTACGATCTTTAGCATTTTTCATATTTTCAGTTAATTACTATGATTCTTTCTCGGGTTTATGAACAAAAATTATTCAATTCAATATTCAAATTTACCGTTCCAACATACTACATATAACATGTTATTTACGATGCAATAAAATTCGAATTCAAGTATATTAGCACGCTTTTAATAACATTTGTCTGACGTACATAACTGTTTTCCGATTCGAATTTCGTATTTAATATTGCATAATTTTAATGTAAATTCCGTTTATTATATGTATATATTTTGATTTATACGCAAATATCGGAACTTTACCGATTTAATGGTCTGCAATGGTTTACAAAAGTGGGTTAATATTGGCAAGGAATAGACATAAATCTTGCACGAAAACTATCCAGCATTAATTTAGATACGTCCAGTCTCACCAAGTTCAAAATTATGTTTTCTGGTTTTCGTGCTTCTTGATGGTTGAAACTTGTATGCTTGTATAAAATAATAACAATCTCTATTATTAATAATAAGTATCTAATAACGTTATTTTGGAATTGAAGGAAAACGTGATGGATCGTGGTACAAGAAAGATTGGCCTGGTGAAGCAACGGTACGCCTGAAATTGCTTATCTGAAATGTAGGCCGGCTAGTTCGCTATTTTCTATGTAATTGTCAACGCTTGAATAATTCTTAACATAATTGATGTTTTGTTTGTCAGTAAATATAAGATTGAAAACATGTGCGAGGAACGAGTTATGGAAATCTATACATATATTGACTTGTGTACATAGAAAGTGTTTGTCTTTAGAATAAGATAGCTTGAGAAGTGCACAATATTTTTAACAATATGGATCTGTGGTGTCTAACTTTATATGTGAAATTTGCTCCTTTGTGACCAGAATTATTTATTAGTCATGATTAGCTTTAGCTAATCCTATAGCACTAGAGAGTTCACCCTCTTTTAGATGAAATATTTTTTTTTTTGGTTTAATGTTCATAGCAAACTATACATAGTACATTCAGCTGCTTTAAATGTATACTACGATATTTGTATCTGAAGCAGTAATGATTAATTTCTTTATGTATAGTTGGAATTTTGATATCTTGATGTATTAACTAGTAGGGGACATATTTTGGAGCGTTTACGATTTCTTTCAAAATTTTGTTTTGGAACCTCTGAAGAATAGTTATGTTCGATTTACTGGCCGCACCCCATAGTTGTAGACCGTAGGACCATATTGGTTTAATAACTAACTTGTATATTAGGAGTACATTTTCTATTGAGATTTGTGATTGGATGAAAGATGTTGCTTAAAGTGTAGAGAAGATTTTTGGAGTCACACAACAGAAATGTTTATAATGCCTCTCACCGTTCGCGAGATATTTGCTAAAAACCATTTGCAGCTTTTTGCATATTTCAAATGCGTATATTTCACAAACTATCTGAACTACGATAGAAAAAAATTCTAGCATCTTTCTAACGTAATAAGGAACCTACCATATAAATGTAAGCATCTTAAATTTTCTATGAGTATCAACAATTCTGCGACTTTACACCCATTAAAAATATTACCTTAAATTTATAAAAAATCACTAAGACCTAGCTTAACTAAATAAAGCTTCTTATCTATTGCTATTATTCAATGTTTATTACGCACAACTACTTCTCATTATCATTACATACTTCTATGATATTTTACAAAATTTGTAGGAGTTAATATAACTTTCATTCATCTTCGACCTTATTACCTGGATGTTAAGAGTATAATTTATACCCACGGTACATGAGAAAGCAAATGTGATAAAAATTCCCGTGCGACATACTTACATTTGAATTGCCACATTATTATGAGAGTTTATTGGTATAATTTTTAAATTTTGATGGTCATATGAAACCTTTACTTCTTTAGAATTGATCATCGGCATCGTAGGAAATGAAATAAAAGTTTGGGGAAAATAAAAGTAGATAGTTTTGAGATGATAACGAACTTCTTGAGTACAATCATCAGATTTTTTTTTACAATATAGAGTTAGCTCTCAAACGTTTATTTTTGCATATGGTCTTGTGGGTATGTATTGAAGGTTAATCACTTAAGCTCAATAATGATTATAATCAGGGCGATCCTGGGGTACTCAACGCCCGCATGCCAATTTTTTTCTAGCGCATCCCCCCTATTATTTTAACTTTTTGAATAGTTTATCATTAAAAATATATAAATATTTACATAGATTTTTTTTAATGATTTGTTAAAAAATCAGAATTTACTACATAAAATAGTTCTAAAATTGCATCGTAACTTCTAATTGATAACGTAAAAGGGGCCAAGTGTATGTATTCATCTATACTTTACTATCAGATTGTTGCCTTAAGTTTAAAAAATATTTTCCCAGATTAGTAAAAGATGCAAACAATATTTCTTGAATGATATTGAAATAACTATATTATAAATTTTATATCCGAATCTCGTTTTGGCGCCCCCTAAGGCGTGCGCCCGCATTTTTTTGCATGCGTTGCATTCAAGGTAGGACTAGCCCTGATTATAATAATTATAAGAGAGAATAAGCTCTGATGAATTTAGTAAAGTAACTTCAATGCATAGAGAGACAATAAAACCTAAAAAAAGTTTTACTCTAATTCTATAAAATCAATAACCATATAATTCAATATTCTTATAAAAAACAGTATTGTTTACGCGACACTGGTTTCCGAGAATCTCTCGCCGCAAATTGTTCTGAAGTTCATTGGGTCGAAATCTTCGATATTAAGAAGCCGGTTTTCTCGGCAGTGTGTCATTACAACAACGAACAAATAACTTATGCAAATTCTTGAGAATTTTCTCTCTTGAAAACAATCCGAGAACGATTAAATTAATGTGTGTAAAACAGGAGATGGTTGGACGATCGTTTATTTTTGACCCAAATTGGAGGAGGATAAAAATTTCTAACTCTACTCAAACTGCTATTCCAAATATTTTTAGTGATTTTTAAATTATTTAAAATATAGAAAAAGGATGTTATATAAACACACATTTATATAATATTTTATCTAAAGTGCAATGAAAGTGTTACTTTCTTTTGAAATACTATTTTCACATATTTATCAAAAAATTGCTCTCTCAAAAGGCTTTTAGCAACTTACGAAATAAAAGTTTTTAACCAGAATTCCCAGATCTGTCTAACAATAATATAATAATTTAATAACAGACGGCCAATTAACAAGTGAATTCACTTAAGAGAAGAGTTGTTTGAATCGCAAATGATTCATATCTCATTAATTACAGATTACAAATTCTTATGCGTAGTGTAAGAATAAAACTTTGTTTCTTAGAACGCAACATTGCATGTTTTAATTTATCTAGAAGAATTGAAAGCAGAAATAATTTTCAGAAAAGAAATTTGAAAGCTGAGATGTAAAGTCTGATTGTTAATTAAAAATATAGCAATTAAATTGTGGGTGTAAATAAATTTATGATAACTTAAGCCTAGCAATAGTTGGAAAAATAGTTATATATGTACAGAAGTAAATTATAAACTCATGGTAAGAATATATTACGTTTTTCATTTACCTTTTTCCGCCTATTTCTGTGAATATATTCTTACGTTAATATCTGGTGTGCCTCAGAGGTCCATTCTTGGTCCTCTACTATATCTTATTAATGATATGTGGTAAATAATTACTTGTCTACACTTGAGATGATCTCAAGTTATATCATAAAATTCTATTTAGACTGCTTAGTGATGCAGATTTTTTTTAAATGAATAAATAAAATAAATTACTATAAAAACTTCAAATCTAACAGTTTAGGATCACAGTAGTTTTAATGATAATTTGTTTCTTGTGAAAATTATCTAAAAATTGTATTTTCTAAATAAATTTTTTGCTCAAAAATGTTTTATTCCCCTTCACCATTCTCCAGGTGTGTTGTCTAATCATTTCTCAGCTCGTGCCATTTTTTTCATTTCTATTCCAAATATTACGGTATATTCGAGAAATAATGATGATCTTCGGCTACGGAATTACGCAATTAATATAAGTCTAAAATTGTACGTGATTTTCTGTAAAACACGACCGAATGGCTCGCGCCGTGGAACAGTTATCATAAAACTACAACATAACATGAGGTAACGGTCCTGCATTTCTTAATAGACAGGGAGCTATGGGGTAGATCGCAATAATAGAATTTGTAATAAATATGAAAACACAAAACAAAAAATCTTCCTTGCTGTTATAAAAAATCTGCTGAGTAAAACATAGAGTTACAAGTTTTTCTGGGTAGCTATTATTTTTTTTCAGTACTAATAGCTTTTTTCTTAAAAAATTTATTATGCATTTTTTTATTCATAAATACTTCTTACGTTTTGTGGATATGAAAAAGTCTTTCCTCCTGGAACTTTAAATCGTAGAAACTGAAATTTTTTAAAGGGTGTTTTAGTGTCCAGTGTGTCAACCCTTGCATCAAAATTTATCTCTGACATAAATTTTTAGGAATTTTAATTTATACATCAAACTATACTTCCAAATACTTAAAAATAACATTAGTTAAATACATTTTTATTTATACTGATTAAAAAATCTTAAAATGTTGTTATGCCTAGTCCGCTCAGTATTTCTACTGGGCGGCTCTTTCCGTGTTACTCCTGCGAAAGGATTAAATGTATCTCATTCATCTTTGCCAATTTGATTTAGTATATTATTTAAAATTTCTTACTTCCAAATATTTCCTTCAGTGTCTCGTCTATAATTTTTCTCGTTACAAAAACGTACTTAGAAAATATGTGACATACATACCAGAACTTTTTCATCACGTCGTCTCTAATGGCTTCTGCATATTTTGCATAGAATAACTGAACTCAGAAATAATTAGCTAATGTTATACTCCTGAGTCAGTCTAGTTTTCTTATGATAATTTTCATGTTAACAAGATTAAAGGTTAATGAAATAATTAAGCACGTTTATGGGATAGATCATAGTTTACATATTGATCGATAGGAATTTTATAAGTATATGCTTATAATTTATAAAATTATTAAGTTTTCTGTTCCAAACGTATTTTTGTTTTAAAACGTTGTAAATTGGTATTTTTTTAGAAATTATACATGCGTGCTATGCATAGAAAAATACCCGAAAAATTATCATGTTTTATAGAGTGCGTTAGTTTTATAAATTCACATAACGGTATATAGTAGCACATTATATTTTTTTGTTATTTTTTGTTATAAATGCGATATGCTCTTCAATTTCTGTTGAAATTGTAATATAGTCATAGATATAATTATTTAAATCGTTTCAATTCCTTATCATTTAATGAAAATAAATTATTTTTTTAATTAGTGGACATAGCTTTTTATTTACTTTTTAAGTAATAATTACAAATTAATTGACATGACACTGACTCTATTAAAATAACTCAGGACAATAGCATGTATAAATCTTATAAAATTTCGTGTACGTATTTCTGCCTTCTGGTTATAAAAAGTGCGCTACATATATAATAACAATAATAACATAATTACTTGTATCCCAAAAAAATTGAAATAAATATTTTTATCATGAAATCTTGACATTTTTCTATGCTATACAATTCTCATAGAAAAACTACATATAAATTTATATACATACATTGGTATATATATAATATTGGTTTAACTTCAAAGCTGCCGGCAATCATGACTCTGGAAAAAGATTTCCGGTAAATTATCTACCAGGTGTTTTTTTTTTATTAAAGTTCATCAAGACGTTGACTGATAATTACAGATCTAGATACAACTAAACAAATTTATTCTGAATCATTAAATCAGGAAATTATTATATATTTATAAAGCACACGCTTTGCTAATTATCGTCTTTTTCTATCCATCTCTTTATAACATCATTTTGATAAATGATAAAAAAAAGAATTATAATCTTTTGTTTGGGTATGTTGAGCTCAATAATAATTGTCTTTTGCCTATACAGCTGGGTAATAGGAATGTTTTCGTAAAATTAAGAAAAACCGAAAATTTGCAAAAATCTTGTGGATACTAACGTCGCACCATTCAGTGGAGTTAGATGGATCTTTTAGATTCCTCATAGTCTGGGATACTAGGAAATCAGATTTGATTGAAATTTGACATCTAACTGTTTGCCAACATGTGATTGACCTCATGATGTCTGACAAGGAGGCGAAAACCATATCCGTTATGCTACATATTGAATTTTATAGAAATATTCTTAAAATCTATACATTGTTTAGAACAAGAACAGTTTCCATTATACCATGGTACATTGTCCTTATCACGAACCCATTCAATGTTACGGTCATCATTTTTGTCTTAGGTGGAAACATCCGGAACGTTTTAGCTTTAACACAATGTCCATAAATTTAAAAGAACAAAGTGTTTATCGCAAGAATGGGAAGGCGCCGGTCTTATGTGTGAATATATCGAGATCTTAAGATGAATTGTGTTTCTTTGTCACGGTTCTTGAGTTTCGCGCTCCGCTGATCAGAGTTGGCGAGCTAGGTCAAAAGCCTTAAAAAATCCAACATATGAAGGAGCTGGGTTGTTAGTAGATGCAGAAATAGTTCTGTACAAGTGGCAAGTATCATTGTAAGTCCAGCAAGAACTTTACAAGAAGGATACCTGACGATTTCTCATCCTATCGTTGGTGGTCTATCTATACCACAAGATTCTGACATTTATCAAAGTGGTGTTATCCTTTTTCACTGGAAAATATAGATTTTAATTTGTTTGCAAGTAAAAATAGCTCCACTAATAATATTGGGTAGTACTGCCCCAGGGCAAGTCCGTGAGCTGATACAAACTTCAACTCGATCCAGGGAAGAAATAGTGTGAAAATTTTCCCATTTCCATTTCACACCGCAGTGCCCGAGATGGGCTTATTTTCAATTGGAAACATATTTTGATCTATATTTTCAATTGCGCAGCCCGATGTCAGATTGCCAGAGCGGAGAATAAACGCGCGACCCTGTCCATACAAAGTCAACGCGTTAACGACCTTCGCCACGACGAATCCTACGTACTTTGGGTATGAAGAAATAAGTAGAGGATGCTGAAAAATATTGTCATCCCTGTATTTAACAATCATATTATGCATTTTCTACTTCTAGACATGTTTGCTTTTCCATTCTTAGGCCTCTGGTAAATTTTTTCTACCTTGAGCAAAAAGTACACCAGCCTCCAACTTCTACGTGACAGTCTCTAGAATTAAGAGTTATTATGCCAATGTTATTAGCATTGTTACGTGAGTACTTTGTCTTGAAATGTGTCAGATATTATGACTAATTTACGATTTATGGCCGTGATCTCAATTTTTTATGTCGTCTGAATTTGTATTTTTGATGATTATTAGACTACTTGTAGGCGTTAGCAATTTTTGTGTTTTTACTTACTCAAAGTTGACCAAAATCATAAATGATAAGTTTTTTTCTAATTATTTATACCAGGTGATTCATTTAATGTCCATTCTATTAATGTAAAATCAACTTTGTAATAAAAATTCTTTAGATTCCAAATACGATTATTTTTTGTAACCAAAACTATCACTGATTATTAATTAGACATGTTTAACATTTCACTAATCTATATCCGGCTGATTGATGAAAGCTTTATATGGAATGTAGATTATTTTGTACATTAGTGATTTTTAATAATAAATAAATAATACGCCTTAAGGCAGAAAGTATAATTTAGACCATTTTTACTTTTTTTCTTAGTATTTTGCACACATAATTTGTAGGCACGTGCTATGTGGTCATACACTATATTGATAATCATCTGCATTCTTTTTCGTTCTGATAAGTTCTGCTTGATATCAAGGTGGTTGAGAAGGGTATCGAACCCGGAACCAGTGGTTGCCAATCCATGAAAAATATATGTATATGTAATGAAATTATTTTGCAATCAGCATATTATGTGTATTATCATGTTATGTCTATTATCATGCATAATTAGAGCTTCGATTTAACAATAAAAGTGGTATACATTTAGCCTGAGGTTTTATCAATGAATTAGGTCACTATCACTCTCTAATATATGCTTTTATACACTTATTTTATATCAATGCTAGTTGATAATAATACGTTGAGAAAATACAAATATGGAACAGACTCTGTATAGTTTTGCCAGAGGCATTATAAATACATATGTATATATAAATATCAACACAATCATTGTCGCTTTTAATTTTTTATAAAATGGAACGCGTGATAAATGTTGGCTGTTTGTTATTTATATTTATATGAATAATTTTTTAATCATGATTTTTTTTATTTTTTTGTGATTGAAACAAAGACGGATTTACAGAATTTCCTAAAATATTATAAAAATAGAATTTATATATGGAAAAAGCTCATAAAACCCTATAGTCTGAATATAAAATTTTTGGCTAATTACAATTTACCTATTTTTTGTTCACATTTATTACCATTCGTCAAAGGTCACACTTGTATATTTATTTTTTACAGCAATCTTTATTTTCATTTACTTTCTCGTCTGCATATTTATGCGTAATGTAAAATACCAGGCATGAAATTTCTCTCGCAATTTCTACTAATAATAATAAAGTCTAATTCATGTTTAGATGTTTTTACATCGTGTTTATTATATGTCAATCTCACCTGTTTTATCGAGAAGAAACTTTGGGAGCGTCGGGGAACAATTCATCATTGTTACAGTCGGATTTCAGACGTGAATTGTAGTTCAATTTTATTCTTTTTCCGTGAACGGGGTGTTTGAACCGGAACACGTGTTAATAAAATTCATTGATGAATATATAGAAGAGTAGTTTCCAATCTGGGTTCCGTGATAAAGTCCTCTTATTGTCCTCAAACTTGAGTCTGGGAATAGAATGATTGCCTCCCTTTACCGCATCATGTTCTCATAAGGGGGCGTCTATTAATCACGTGAGCGAGTTTTTAAGGATTTTTGGACCCCCCCTCCCCCTTGGTGATCTATGGTGATATTCCAAATTACTCACCTCCCCCAACAAACATCACGTGTATTTTTAGTTACGTGAAAAAACTGTACAATTTTTTAAAGTTTTTTGAAAATGTTTGAACTTGGTTTTCATAGTAACAAAAAGTATAAAAATCAACTGCGATTACTTATATCGCTTAAATCAGATGCTCCGTTCTCTTAAACACTCAATTTTTATTTTCTGCACTCCGAAATCGGCTGGACCGATCTTTGCCAAAAACTAACCAGCACATCTCCTTTTCAATAGATATCTAACCATTGAAATCGGTTGATCCTTGCACACAAAATTGTGGACAAAAAATTATATCCACACATACATACATACACACATACACATCCATTTTTTCTAAGGTATGCCAAAATGTTCCGAAACCTCCAAAACGTGAAGAATTGTTTGCGGATATGTGTTGGCTTTAAAATACCTTAAAAAAATTGCAGAATATTTTCCACCTTTTTGCATCTTATTGTCTGTTGAGACAAATTTGGTCCTCGAACTGATGAATTTATATTTTCTTTGGACGCAATGGTTTTTAAAAAATTATATAATATGTTATATCTTATATATAAAAATGGAGCTCTCTTTCAAATGTCCGAATAAAACTCGAAAACGGCTGAATCGATTTGGCCAGTCTTAGTCTTGAAAAATTCGTGCCAATCCAGAGAATGTCCAAAAGGTGAGAAATTATTTCAAATCCGCGTAGAAACTTTACATTTATAATTTGAAAATTTTTGTAGAAGCGTAAAATAGAACAATGGACGGTGGCAATTTCGTGAAATGTCAAACGCTTTTGACAGATGATGTTCAATTACGTTTAATAGGATGTTTTACGCGAATATTATTTATTTGTGATAAATTTGTAGTAAGTAGTTTTGTTTGTAGTTTTATTTATATACAAAAACGTTAGTAAACGGGCCCCAAGTGTTACTAGAGACTCAAAATATAAACTTTTCGATATGTTATATGAAAATGCATTTTTGGCATATTTTTCTCAAACACGGTGCTCTGAAGGATCTTATTTGTATAATTAATATGCTCATTGTATTTATAAACATTTTCTAGGTTGTTATATTATTTTTTATTTATGTTATTTAAATTCAGAACCTAAATTTAGTATCGATCAAATGGACCTTTGTCGAATAACATTTTTCCAGTTATAATTTTCCAAATTTATCGCAGAAAGATAGTAATATATGAAGGTCCGGGGTTAAAAAGGCCAACCACCGATTTGTCAAAAATCAGTAAGTAAAGCATTGTTTAACAACAATATTTGAAAGTAGAGGAAAAAAGATTTATAGCCAGCTACAAGCTTGATTTGAAAAGGGTAATCTTTTCCAT
>NW_020539724.1:9213235-9256386 GCF_003426905.1 Ctenocephalides felis | reverse complement strand
GTAGATCATTGATGCGTTGATAATGAGAACCCGCGGCGGTCATTACCGACGCAAAAGTAATATATAACAAGATATGGCCGTTGCAGGTCGCTTAACTGTAACGCTCTGCAATAATAACATAACATATACACATTCTAAAACGTGAACGGACACCGGTTGCGTGTGCTGTATGTTTTGGTTTTGACCAGTGGTTCTTGAATTCAGAAAAATAAAAAATCAATTCAGAAAAAAGCGTTTGAGAAACTTTCATCTTAATTCTTTTTGTTTACAAGTGAACTGGCAGGTAGGTAAATATGTAGACATGTGAGCAGGTAAACAGTTAGATATGTAGACAGATAATCAGGTGAACAGGTAGACAGGTAGGTAGATATGGGTATATTGACACATAGAAAAGTAGACAGACAGGTAGATAAATGACTATTAGGTAGACTAGTAGACAGATATGTAGGTAGAGTTATTGAAATGGAAAATATTTTTAGGCAAACAGATATTACAGCTGTTCAAAGAATGAGATTATATCGTCAGCGAAAAAGTAAAAAAAAAATACAAGCAGTCAATGAATGTATGTTAATTTTAATTACATGAAGTTCTTCAAACACAATTACATGATGAGTGAAGTTGCGAAAACAAGATTTGTTTAGGCGTTGTTTAACAAAATCCACTGTGTGAACGAATATTATAGATTTTATTAATCAGCAATTACTTCATTTCTCTAATAAAGGTTCATTTCTAACTGCTAATTACAATGACAAACCGATCATGTCATGTTTGAAGTATGGCTTTAATTACTTTATTGTTTCTAAATATTATACATATTTTTAATGCCATGGTAGTCAGAAAATAGGTTTGATAAGTAGAAGAAACAGAAAATAAATATGGGATTGAAAACAAATAAGTAAAGCAAATCAAAAATAGCAATAAATGGAAAAGTGTTAACAAGGTATCACTACAAGACTTGCCAGAAAAACCGATTTGCTACAGTTTTGTAGTTTGTAGTTTTATATTTACGCAACGTATCAAGTCATTCTGATTTGTTTGACACCAACCAATGTATGTACGGGTCACTTTAGAATTTACTCGATGTATCAAGTGATTCTGAATACTTTGACACCAACCAATATATGTACGAGTCACGTTTAAAACTTGCAAAGAAGTACAAAATTTTTTTTCTACATTTTTGCCAAAAGTTTTGCCTATTTCAAAAACTGTTCAAAAGATCAGATTGGTAATCATGCTCATTATTATTTATTTGGCGAATTTGTTGCAACTTTGCACGAAGAAAATAACATAATCTTAGGTATTTTAAAATATTATAGGCTTACGAAAAGTGCTTTCTAAAGTTCTTCATTTAAAAGTTCATCAAAGAAAAAATGAAAATGTGTTATCATTACATACGTCAGAAGTCAAATCTAATTGAATAAGTCGATTTTTTTAAGATATCGGAAAGTTTTTGCAACATGCTTTAAGGCAAAATACCACTCACATATAGTTAAATGATTTATTCATAATGATAAAATGATTCATTCATAAATTATAAAATGATTTATTCATAATTGAAATAAAAAATATGTTGGTGAAATTGAAAGTGTAAATTAAGAACGGTCTAACACAAATAAATAAATAGATTAAAATTAACGGAAATTAATAGAAAACCAAAATGAATTACAGAAATTGTTTAAACGATTCTTTGGATATTTGTAAAAAAAATCTACGAAAATCAATTGGTGTTAATCATCATATTTATTATTATATTTGGAGTGAATAGCTGCTATACCATAGTCATTCATATTAATTGTGCCTTAAAAAATGGGTAAAATACTGCATTCAATAGCTGTATGTTTACCTATTTTATTATTATAAATTCATATATTTCCCACTAATTTTGACCATCTTTTGTTCTACCGTTCGATTAAATCGATCAATATAATCGTCCGATCCGAAATGATGTGCAAATTACAGCAATCTCGACCTAACACGTACAATTAACCACAGTGAGATCATCTGATTTATTAGTTCGTTACTTGAAACTCATTAAACTAAATCTAGTAACTCTTTACCAATTAGTTGACTGCACAATAAAAATTACAAGCAATACAATTTACCCGTCGATTCGACCGTTACATGACATGAATCTTTGAAACGCTGGAGATCATTTTGTTTTCGTTAATTATAATTTACCTATGGACTCTAAAACGAGCAAAATATAAATTGTCATTAGCAAGATGCAAATTGCAAACATGGTAACTGTAAAATAATGGGTAATTTTAATTGGTTTAATCACTTAAGTGTTTATAGCAAGCAAATGGTAATGGTAATAAGGTTGACAATAATTAAGCATGATTAACTTTGGATTTCTTGGACACTCTGATCTTGAGCATATCCCCAATATTTTCAATGACGAACAGTATCAAATCTTATAAACTGAAGGATACATCGTTCCTAAGGTTTCTGTAACAAGCTTAAAACCAATAAGCTAATTATTGGTAACCCCGTATTTACTTTTGACGCAAAATAGATTTTCTCCACGAATCAGTTGTTCTTTCGTATTGGAATTAACTGTGTCTATTACCAAGTAGGGACTTGTTTTTAAATGTAATTCCGATAATGTTTTTTAGTGTTAATATTGTCTTCAATGTTAATAATCAATTAATCAACTTGATAAAAGAAAGTGGATATATCAATCAAGAAAAAATGTAATTAAAGTATCATTTCAGATAGAGAATATTGCAAGAACTGGCTTCGATTGACATCGATTATAAATTATACACTGAGATTAGCAAACGAATACCTGAAGAGGAAGAAATCATTCATAGGAGATAAAATGACATCTTCTGTATTAACTAGAACGTAAGTCGTTTCAATTACTAATTGCATATATTATTCACAGCTAGAAAATATCTAATAATAGACGAAGAAAATATTGCAGTGGCCTAAAGCGAATTTTTAATTTATTTATTGGAATTTGGGAAACCTATGCTAAGAACAGTATAAATAAATTTCTATATAAATTTTCAAGTATTTATCTTAAAGTATTTTGCCATTTTACAACTTTGACTAAAAGCACTAACTTTCTGATAAAACTTGCCAACACTCTTCAGTACATTTTTTTAAAAAAGGGAGTCTCAAAGCTTTTAAAGCAACCGATTTTAAAATTTTGAAATTCAAAATTCAACAAAAGTCTTAATTCTTGAAAAATTGGGAAAATTGTGTTATTATGTTTGTTTGTGGTTTTAGAAATGTTATTACGATTAAGTATCCAAAGTTTAAATGAGCAAAATTAATCAAAATAATCTAAAAATGGGTACATTTCAACCAAAGCTCTAGGTTGCTCTCAAAAGCTCATAATTTCCAAAGTACGTGAAGTAAATTGTGTTTTAATTTTTTGAAGACAATTACGATCAATACCCTCACCTCGTTTCGAATTCTTGTTGAGTTCTGGGACATCTCTCATAACTCTACGTCATGGGAAAATAATATAAATTAAAATCAAGATTAAACAGAATATTATCTATTCATCTTAAGATTGATCCTTAGATCAATTAAAGATTATCGAGCATAAATGAATTATCTAGATAGTTAATCCAATAAATCGTTGATCGATTCTGAGTTGAATTAAACATAGAGAGTAGTATATAAATTATTTAAGAATTTAACTTAAATCTATTCAAAGCTTAAAATATACACTAGATAAATTTATGTTTGTAGATGAATAAATAGCTTTTCGATGCGCATTAGCCTTTTTTCTTTGATAACAAAATTATACAAATAATCAGAACAATTGACTAAACTCTGTAATGTGTGAGAATCATTAAAAAAAGAACTAATTAACTAAAAATGTTTAATTATGAATCAGGAGACCAAATGATTACGTAAATTATTTTTTAAGAAATGATTTAGATTTATGTATAACTTCTTTAAGTCAATAGGCAATTCAATAATCAAGCAATTTTAATATCTTCAAACAGAGTTATTAAAATGTAATACAGGGGTAAGTCCCGTAATGCCAGACGGCACCAAGCACCGGACACTCTATTTAACACGTATTATTTGAGCGAATATAAATCTTTTTATTTCAAAATACAAGTGAAAGGGTCTCGTTGATTGCTCGTGTACTTGTTATATATCTTTTTTACGCAGAAATTTCAATAAATTGAGTAATTTTGTCCAACAAATTTATAATAGTATATCCCAAGACCATTATTGCCATATATAGCATAATGTCTGATTAATCACTATCTTAGTATCGCTCAGGTCGACGTGCCCGCAATCTCAATTTCGCATCGCACTCGTAATTTCTTCCTTGATATAAAATCAACATTATAAACATCGAACAGGCTGTGAATATCGCTTATATCTATAATCAACTTTGAGAAAACTCATTCAGCTAGAAGCAAACGCAAAAAAATTAAATTAAATTTTCATTCGAACAGGTTATGATTGATTATCACGTTAACGCTTAACAGGCGGCAATCTGAGTTGACGCGTGCGTCAAGAATTTTTTATGAAAATTGGTGAAAAAATCAGTTTAAAAATCGATTACGATGATTTGTTTAATTCAATTAGGTAATTGATGAGGAGAGTTGATTGAGATAACAGATTTTTTATGAAGTAGAAATAGTCTAGAAGAAATAGTCTATTTAATATACAACTATTGAGTTGTTTTTCCAACATTCCCCTTTAGTATACAATGTCCCTTCACGGCGGACATTGTAACAAATAAACTATTAATGTTTCAGTATTTATTTTTCATAAATGTCCATATTTAGATTTGTTTATAAATATTTACAATTTAAATAAAAACATAAATTCAAATTACAACTACAGTTAACCCCTTTAAAACAATTTTCCAAGGACCGTCTGTGAGGAGTAGGAACAATGTGATTTAAAGTACTGGGACCGTGAAGTGGCGTATTATGCGAGAAACTGTATCTACAATGATCGTCTTAACGAGGTTCTACTGTATTTAAATTCTTTATTACATTCAATTCGAAGCGCGCTGAATACTCTCCTAGATTCTATGCATTCAAGCTTACATCTATATTTTTGTTCAGTATAGCTATGTGGCTTGATTAAATCGACTGTATTCAATTAAAATTGTAATTAAGTACATAATATTGTATAAAATATTATGAAAAATATAAATTAAGAATAAAAACTCAGTATCAATATCAGTACACATCGGAATAGTTAAAAACAACTCGAAACTGCAAATTTTGGCTATACCTTGAAAGCGTTTTTGTACCTCAAATATTTTTGGTGTATTTAACTGAAACAGTTTTATAATAATTACATTATAAATTATATATTTATATTAGCATTAAAAATATGTATAATATTTAAAAACAATAATGTAATTAAAGTCATACTTCTAATATGACATGATCGGTTTGCCATTGTAATTAGCATTTAAAAATGAAACTTCATTAGAGAAACGAAGTAATTTCTGATTAATAAATTCTATAATTCGTTCACATAGTGGATTATGTTAAATAACGCCTAAACAAATATTGTTTTCACAATTTCGCTCATCGTGTAGTAATTGAGTTTGAAGAACTTCATGTAATTAAAATTAACAAACATTCATTGACTGTTTGTATTTTTTTACTTTTTCGCTGACGATATAGTCTCATTCTTTAAACAGCTTTAATATCTATCTTGCCTAAAAAATTGAAGCCATACTTTAATATTTCTTTTATTTATCAAGCCCTGCACATAGCTTGATCTATGAATCATTTTCTTTTTTATGTGAACGTTAATGCAATGATAGCAGTATCAGATAGTACATAAGATAATTTATAAAAATTACAATAATCTTTTGTATCTCCAGACTCCAGACCGTCCATTAAACTTGGTGCAATTGCAAAAATTATTCACGATGCAAAGGTATCACAATGACAAAATTTAATTATCTATTACAGAGAAGCCTTAAATCTGGCTGAAAATGAAGAAAATATCAGCGAACAGATAGATGCCGCCGACCAGGATTTAAGCGAACCAGTAGAATTTACTGATTCTGGCCCAGAAGAAACCACGAGATCAGATTTGGAAGACCGACATTCGACAACTTCCTCAAGTTTGGGGTCTGTCTCAAATAATGACCTAGCACTGAGGTATCTAGAGTTCCAGAAAAAGGCTTCAAATGATAAGGCCCACACGAATATCATCAATTTTTTCATAAATATGGGGGAGACTGTAAATACTTTTCCGACGCAGGTTCAGAGTCGAATTAAAGCTGCAGTTTTCCGTAAGAAGAAAAAAATAAATGACATTTTTTACATTTTAGCTACAATATGTAATTTTTCCCAGGTATCGTCAACGACGAAGAACTGGCAAATGCCCAACAAACATCAACTATGCCAATACCAAACGCAATCCTGAAGAGAGAAAATTTTATAAGACAAAGTTCAACAGTAATTAGTCATCCTGAAAAACCCAATGTCATGAAAACTAGTGCTTCCATGGCTTCAATTTCTTCAGATGGTACCCAGTTGTCAATGTCTTATAATGGTAGTTCAGGGAATGAGATAGCTGTAGCACCAAAATATTCTCAGTAAATAAAAATGTTGTCTAAAAGATGTATAAATATAATATAACTAGTATAAAAAACTGTTGGTTTTTGTGTGAAATAGGTGCATTTTATGATGTGTAATTAGTTATTATATATTCTATAATATTGATCCAAGACAAAGACTAGAACTTACACATATCCTGTTGAAATTGATCACTTTTTTTTAGGCAACCGTGAAACTAATATCCGTTCATATGCTGAAGATATGAAGTCAATTTTATCGAGAAAAAGACTTTTTATTAGAGAAAAGGATATAGATTTTTTTTCTATATTTTTATTTATTACCTATGGATAAAGACAGTATTCACCACGGATTATTGTGCTTTGTATTCAAAGCTTATGAATAATTAAAAAAAAATAACTTCACCATCAGGTTCCATAAATGGTTGACATTGCACACAGAAGATCTTAAAAAAATATAAGATTAAGGTTTGAGATATTACAAAGGTATTGTTCGTATGACTTAAATAAATGGTACTGATGATAACATCAATATTTTTAACCCAAACAAATTCGATTTCATGGCAATTCCTTCTGTGTTTATCAAAACTTATACAAATGTAAACATAAAGATATAAAATTCAAACTGGTATTTGGAATTTATTGGATGATTTTATATGCAAGCTCATAGGCATTAAAATATTTATGTATCCTATTCGCGACATATAGTCAAAGCCGATTTGCATTTTATGACAAATAAAAGATATAGGAAGGATTCTTTCGGTCTAATATAGAAAATCAGAAAATCGTAGAAAAATGATCAAAAATCTTAACTGGTCAAAATTTTTAAAGGATTATTAAACACATCTAGAGAACATTATCTATACCTATCTTTTACCTGGTTTCCAAAATTGCACATTGACTTATAAAATATTCCTATATATGTAAACTTTGTTTATGCTTGTTCTAACAATTAAATTAGCATAAATTGCCAATTCAAATATGATATATCCAGACATGAATATAAGGTAGCCATATACGTTTTTGCATGATTAGCGACTATTACAAGAACGTTTAGCTTCAAGCATTTTCGAAGAATCAATATATGTTTTTAGTTGCAACTGTAATTATAGAGAATACTGTTTCTCAAAATTTTAATTAAAAAAAAAAACAAAATGGTATAGAAAGATACTTATAAACCTAGATTGTTTGTGTAGAATGAATATAATACTTTTAACGAGCAGTAGTTGTGTCAGAATAGATGTACTTATCCTAAATTTCTTCTATTTACTTTGAAAATACTCTACATTGTAGTTAATAATTATCAGAGAAAAAATAGCTGAGGCACGACCTAAACAACTTCACCCTACTATCATAAAAAGTACTCAATGAATTGTACCAGATGATGGTACCGTACTCTTTAATGGTACCAAATGATGTAGTTAATAATTATCAAACAAACCTATCTATCTACCATGATTTAAGGGTAACTTTGAGAAATCACCAAAATTGCCCATCTACCATAATTTGGAGGTAACTTTGAAAAATCACAAATATTGTCCATCTACCACGATTTGGGGGTAACTCTGAAAAATCACAAAACTTATCCATCTACCAAGATTTGGGAGTAACTTTGAGAAACATTGATCGACGTCCTAGAGGGTCATTTACAAATTGCTCTGGTCTTCTTAAGATTGTCGCATATTTCCTTGTGTATTTTTCATAAAAGTCATAACATGATGCACGCGATGTCGCGTTTTCTGTAATTCCTTTAAAATAACGTGTATGGCAGCAATCAGCTACATTTAACGCAAAAGGCGAATTGTAATGAGATCGCAAATTGCCTGTCTTGTTTTGCAATCGTAAATCCGACCAACAGCTTTGATTTCAATTTAAATTAACCGTTTGTCAACATTGTTGCATTACAAACAGATGGAATTCGGATTATAGATAATGTTGTAGTAGAACTTGGCCAATAATGCAGTGTAATTTACTGCTAAACGCGATCGTTATTTGTCTATTGCTAATAGTTGTGTCTGACAGCAATACTGATGTGCTGACTCATAATAATAATAGACAAATCTAATAAATCAGAGTCTAAACACAGTACGTAATTATTTAAGAATCCAAATGAAATTGTCTCAGATTTCACAAAGATTCCAGGCAGATCTTAATTATTAGATATATTTCCTCTTCTGCATTTGTAATAATATCTATTATCCCAACCAATGACTATTTCTATGAGGCATGATCTTCTTCAATGGTGTGGGTAAGTATTAACTGATGTTATAATAAAATATGATTTAAAGGTTGCAGACAAAGTGATCTTGCAATCTGGTATAGGTCACAAGTACAATCTTTGGATATGTGTCAGCTGAGATTTGTGACAGAAATTCATTTAAAATTACTCTTGCTAAACTAACGACGACAGCTGTCCTAGATGACATGTAATAAGAAGATATAAATGAAGATTTAGAAGATCTTGTAATAGGTTTTGGTGGATACGACTCAAAAAAATTTAATTACAAAGTTGGATTTACTAACAATTAGCTGAATAATGCTAGATTGTACAAGGTAGTATTAGATACAGGAAAGTTATAATATTTGGAATCTAAAAATTTATACCACTAACAGTTAATTTTTCCTACCAAGTTTTGAAAACTTCTTTAGGCTTCTTTATTAAAAATAATAAAACAAATTTATACATTTGTTTCGTGAACTAAATGTAAGTTTATGGATTAGAAACTATTTCTATATTATTCGTAGTTTCTATAAATTAAAATGAAAAATATTTTTAGGCAAGACAGATATTACAGCTGTTCAAAAAATGAGATTATATCGCCAGCAAAAAAGTAAAAACAAATACAAGTTGTTAATGAATGTATGTTAATTTTAATTACATGAAGTTCTTCAAACACAATTACATGATGAGCGAAGTTGCAAAAACAATATTTGTTTAGGCGTTGTTTAACATAATCCACTGTGCGAACAAATTTATTAATAAGCAATTACTTCATTTCTCTAATAAAGGTTCATTTCTAAATGCTAATTGCAATGACAAACCGATCATGTCATATTTAAAGTATGACTTTAATTACAATATTGTTTTTAAATATTATACTTATAATTTTTAATGTTATTATAAATATATAATTTATAATTTATAATTTATTATATAAATGTGTATACAAATGTGCAGGAAAAAACACTTTGAAATTACAAAATCTTCTGCCCATTTTGAATTTTACGATTACAATATGTACATTAAATGTAATTTCATTATTCGGGTGCATTTTTACGATTTATTATTAAAATATGCAAAGATATAACATTTTTTTAATTATAACACAGTAATTTCACAGATAATAAACTTTGGAGCGTCTGATGTTGGAAATCGTGCAAAGCATGAATGCTTTCAAATATTTCAAAAATTTGTATGTTTTGTAGATCTTAAATTAAAATTGAAATTAAAAGTAATTTCAACAGAATTAAAATAAATAAATAAATTCCTGAATATACTTTAAAACCGAAAAATCATAAGTTTCCTTATATTTTCGAAGCAGGTTTGAAGCTAGAATGCGGCCCTGCTATTGAGCTACAATTAAGCTATATTTATAATTAATTATCTAAAACATAAGATAATAATATTTGACTTGTCAAAATATTTATACTCCGTATTTTTGTATTACAAGTCGTTTTATCTTGGAGTTGATAACGTGGGCGATGTGTAGGCATTAATTAACCATTTAAATATTGTCATTCAGAATAATATTTGTATAGGGGATATAGCTCAGTGGTAGAGCATTCGACTGCAGATCGAGAGGTCCCCGGTTCAAACCCGGGTGTCCCCTAAAATATATTTTTATTAGAAAATAACCCGCAATTCCTTGGGAAACATTGCCACAAATCTATGGCACGCGCCCGAACAGGTAGATACGCAGGTAAAGAATAGATCAACAGTTACAAATCTTCTGTAAAATGCTAATTTAAATTATTATACTGATATATCAATTTATATTATATCATTTTGTTATAAAAAAAAATGATATCTTAAAAAAATTCGTTCCCAAGTTGGTGAGAACAACAAAGAGGATAACTCTCTTTGAATTTAAACAAAAGCAACTGCCTGCTTATGAAGTGATTTCAATTTAAAAGATCCAAAATTTGTTTAGCCACTGTACGAAGAAAACCTATCAAAATCAATTTTACATCAATTAATCAAGTTTGAAACAAAATTACAAATGCCTAACTTCATCAAAATTCGAGACGGAAAGATATCTTTTTTTTAAGTCAACATAGGTAATGTAGAGATAAAAAATGTAGAGCTGAAAAAACTTTATTAAGGCTTGCATTTTAAAATATACTTATGATTCCATTTCCAAATTAAATATTCATAATTACCTGTGAATTATAAATTATTACCTGTGTAAGTTTTGTAAACTAACTTTCACAAAATTCGCGAATGCATGCAATTTAATCAAAACATCTAATCTAGAGCACGAACGAAATGAAATTTAAAGTTAGTAAAATTGAATATTGCATTCAATTAGAAATATGCCTGCAGGTGCATTTCAAAAGGATTAAAATTATCTATGCATGTAATCGTGTCGGAATAATGTTAATTATAGACGTGCTTATGGTCAAAATATGCAAAAGTAGGTAAATATGTGGAACAAATTTGCACAGGTGGATAACAGATATAAATAGACTGATGGAATAGATAGGTAATAATTAGAGTAAGAAATTTGAAATTATAAAATGCTACCCATAAATATTGGTCTATTGAAATCACAAACTGTGGTGGAGTCCCAGATTCGATCCCAAACTTGGCCAACTCGATACCAAGCAGTATAATAACAAATTTCCGCTTAAGGTTAAAGATCTCAATATTAGTGTCAAGAAAGCTCATAGAAGACGAAGTTCAAAATAGTTGTAGTTCAAGCGTTTCAAATTTAAAATATTTTATAGATTACACATCCATAATTCATATTACAATAAATCTTATTTCAAAGATGAGTACAATGTTATTTCAAAGAGTATTCGAAAATGTGATAATTACAAATATGATACGCTTGAAGAACGTGCAACATAATATGAGCGAATAAATTTATCATCTATTGTTTGAAAATTTTTGGATATGAATAATCACTCTGTAACGATTGCAAAATTCTAAATACTAACATGACTTTTGGATGAATAATAGTCACACTTTTAAATAGTTAGATTTAGTCTGAAATAGTTAGATTTCTAACAAGAAAGCAACTCCCATGTATGAAAAGATTGTTCTTCTAATTCAGAATCCCTGGGAAAGAAAACACCTCCTATATTTCCGAATCGAGTAAAATATTTAACTAGTTGGTATTAGTATTTTGCCTTGAGACAAGTTACATGAACTTCCTGATTTGTGTAAATAATCGACGTTCACATAGACCAAGTAAATCGTCTAATTTTAACTTTAAATGCCAAAAGAACTACTTATTTTCTCAAACTTTGATGAGTTTTTAAAATTAAACTACTTGCCGTAAGACCGTAATATATCAGTAAGTTCTATAAGACCAAGATATATATCGCCAAAAAAAGTTCCAGGAAAATCGGCTTAATTTTTTTTCAACAGTTAATTACAAGAAAACGGCTCGGTAGATTTTCACCTAAAACTAATCAGTATCATCCCCAACTATAATATCTTTGGAACAGTTTTTGAATTTTTAAAATCGATTCGGTAATATGAGCTTAAATGTGGACGAAAAGTTTAACATTTATTTACAAATTGCAAAGAAACGGCTCGACCGATCGTCGCACAGAACTGAGAAACGATAATCATCATCGAGATACATCAAATGGTTTTTCAATTTCTGAAATCGGTTCAGGCGTTTTTGAGCAAACGTCGATTTCTAATTTTGACAAATGCCAAAAAGCCCATACTAATTTTTGCAAACTTTGACGAATTTTTAAAGCTAAACGAGTAGTTGTAGGGCCGTAAATAAAATATTAACTATTCCTATCCAATAAAATATATATCTATGTCTATAAAATATATAAGTCTAATAACAAATTTCTGTCTATTACGAAATAACGAGAACGGTTCAATCAATTTTTACCCAAGGTCCACAGCAATTTTAGAAAGAAAATTTATGGAAATCTGTAAATTTATGATCGTGCTCATTCGTGTTTTAAAACTATTCATGTAACTTTGAGTTACATAACATAATATTATAAACTCTTATTTAAATGCAATATGTCGTTAAACCTATACAACGCATATAATTCTTATACTAAAGTACCGTTACTGATTTCCTAACAATGTTGAGGCCAGTTTTAAATCGATTTATAGAATCTGGAATTATTGACCTCGTCACATACAAAAACCGTACAGTGATAATTAAGTAGCATACTTTTTCAAAACTACACCAACTTTATTCAACAATAGGAGAGCAGTTAGATTACTTTGCAAGGGCGTATGCAAAAAAAAATCTGGTACGTTCCGCAACTAATCCGGCAAAAAATATGTAAAACAAATAAAATCCTTGTGCAAATGATTCGCATTTTTACTTTTGCTGAACCGGATTCATGGTTTGAAGAAGCAGTAATTGCTAACAAGAGAACCTTCATACGCGCCCGCTAGCATGAATAATTTGAGGTGCTTGAATTTTCCTTATAATGACGATGATTTTTGCCTAAAGCATTGTTAATTACATTGTAAATTGACATTGAATCAATAATGTACTTTTTTGTAACAGCAGGAGTCACTTTACAATCATTTTTTGGAGACTTTTTGATTTTAGTTGAAGCAAAATTAATCTTGGACAAAGTGAGGAAGTACTGAAAAAGCAAGCAGGAAACAGAATCAATGACATGAATAATTGAAAATAATCATGGGATTATATAAAATATATTTGGAATATTAAATTACTTTCTTGCTATACTATAAATATTTTATTGGTAATGCCATTTGCAGAACCAATCAACGCGAATCCCTATTGAGTTTTATCAAATGGTTATTAAATGTCTGAAATCAGTGCAGCAGTTTTTATGAAAATGATCAAAAATCAAATTTTGGTTAAAATACATATACATTAGGGTGGTCCTTAATATGGACATTTTCTACTTTCCTTGCTCCCAAGGGCTCAAATGGTTCCAAACTGATAAAAAACAATTCCTTTCCACAAAATTCTCGTAAGTACAATTTCTGAAAGTTCCTCTTACTTTGTTGAAGCCACTTGGTTCAATTAATCATAAACATCATATAAAAGCCAAAAATCATCACTTTCAAAATTGGACATCATATCCCCGACCTTTAATCGGCGCCCAAGAGTTTCGAATCAATTCGCCCGGAAGATATCTTTATTACGTATCGATAATAATGAAGAATGAGGCATTAAGTATGAAGAATTCTCATGATATTTAGTTATTTATAACAACTATATAAGAGCACGTAACAGGCGGTCCTTTCACCGCTGAGGGCAATTTTGTATTTTCGGGAAAATGGCGGCAACTTCGAAAACGGCAAATCGAAAGATGGACAATTACTTCGACCTTAGATTGAAATATTAAGATATCTTAATGATAATATTTCTATCAACATCATAATGACTATCAACAGACTGCCGGAATTGTTTTGGCAAAAGTGACTGTTTTGACATCCAGAGCAGAGATAAAGTTCGAACAAGAATTGAATAACATTCCATTTAGTCAAAAATAATATTATTTTATAGATGCCTATTGTTTGATGATTCAATCGCAAAAAACAAGAACCATATCGTGCATTAATAATAATTCAGCAACATCCCATTCGTAGTTCCACAGTGTTATAATCAAAACAGAAGAATCATCAATTCTTTATTATTTTTTTACACGAAGCAAAAATACTATCCTGGAATTAATCTACACTTAGACTAATTTTATAATTAATTATCTACATCATAAGATAATAATATTTGCTCTCCAAAACATATTTACTCTCTATTGTAATCGTCTTATCTTATCTTCAAAAGTTGATAACGTGGGCGATGTGTAGGCATTAATTGTTCATTTAAATATTGTCATTCAGAACAAGATTTGTATAGGGGATATAGCTCAGTGGTAGAGCATTTGACTGCAGATCGAGAGGTCCCCGGTTCAAACCCGGGTGTCCCCTAAAATATATTTTTATTCGTAAATAACCCGCAATTACTTAGCCTTCATTGCCTGAAGTCTATGCCATGCGCGCGAACAGGTAGATACGCAGGTATATGGCTGCAAAATCTCTTTTAAACTGGTAATTATAATTATTATACTTTGAATATACATTTATATTGTATCGAATTAGAAGATATTGTATCGAATTAGAAGATATTGTCGTTACAATAGAATACCTGTGATTACAAGATGACAAAATATTTAGTATAAAGATACTAAAAAAAACTAGTTGGTTTGGTATTTTGCCTTGAGGCAAGTTACATAAACTTCCCGATATGTTTAAATAATCAACTTAATCAATAAAAAATAAATTAATTTATGTGTCATTAAAAGTATTCCGAGTGGATTTATTACGCATAATTGAAAACGAACGAACACTTTGACTCGGAGTATTTTCTAAAAGCAAATTTTCAAAAATCAACAATTTTTATATTTGAACCAGTTTCCGTAGGACTTTAATGGTTTAGAATGTTCATTAAGACCAAGTACTCTATTGTTATACCAAGTAAATCGTCTAATTTTAATTTTAGCTAACGTCAAAGAAACTACTCATTTTCTCAAACTTTGATGAATTTTTAAAATTAAACTACTAGTCGTAAGGCCGTAATAAATCAGTAAGTTCTATAAAACTATGATATATATCGCTAAAAAATGTTCTATAAAAATCGGCTTATTTTTTTTTCTCAACAGTTAATTACAAGAAAACGACTAGGTAGATTTTTACTTAAAACTAATCAGTATCATAACCAACTAATATCTTTCGAACAGTTTTTGATTTTTTAAAATCGATTCGGTAGTATGAGCTTAAATGTGAACGAAAAGTTTAACATTTCCAAATTACAAAGAAACGGCTTGGCAGATCATTGAACAAAAATGACAAACGATAGACCTCATCCAGATACATCCAATGGCTTTTAAATTTCTGAAATAGCAAACTTTGACGAATTTTTAAAGTTAAACACATTGCCGTAGAGCCGTAATATTTCAGTATGATCTAGAAGACTATGGTATCTACCGTCCAAAAAAATAATAAAAATCGTCGAAAAAATTTTTTTTAACACTTTATTACAAGAAAACGGCCCGGCCGATCTTTACCAAAAACTAATCAGTACAATTCCCAACTAATATCTTTCGAACGATTTTTAAATTTTCATATTAAAAAAATATCTGCTCTATTTATATCTCACCGTTCACAGAATAAAATCTACCACCAAATCTTAATACGTTTCGAATTAATTTTTACCAAAGTTGGTCAATTGACCTCACCTGGCTCAGGATGAGCAGTTGGCGTGCTTCCTGTCACTTTTTCCTGCTTTGTCCATTGTTTTAATACGCGTCTTGTCTTTTAAATCGAGTAAACATCGAAAGACCATCTTGTACTAGGATTCAAACGCCAGGTGCCAGGTGGACGCAGGTTCAAAATTAAGTGTAAATAAACAGGTGGGCTAATGACTAAGAAATTTTAGAACATGATGTATAAAGGACTAAGGAGGAAAATGGAAACAAATTAACTCATTGCTTATTATTTTGCTCTATAGCATTTAAAAATAGAACATTTAAAATCGTGTTTTTCTGGAAGATTTTTCTTGTCATCACAGTTGCATTAATCATGAATGCAGTGCAAGAAATAAAAAGTTTCAACAGTAATGCTAATGAAAACGCGATTTATTAAATAAATATAATTACCTTGCGAAAAATCTATCTTACGTAGTAATATTATAAAAATTATATCTTTTACTATATTTTTTTATTAACAGTGTAAAAGGCGCCACAATGCAGCAAAGTTCAAAATGTTTATCACCTCACGATTTCCCTCGAACAACGACTGAATACAAATCACTTATGTATGACTGTACATCACGAATAAATTATAAAATAGTCACATATGGCGATGTGTTTTAGAACAATGTCTCATTTTATTAAAAAAATACAAAGAAACTTTATTCGCTCACGAAATATTCAGATAGGGAGACAAATTCGTAAAAAACAAATTTAAACCCGATAAGCACGACGCCAGTATTTCTTGTAACATATTTTTTATCAAGCTTTTATCGTAAATTATGATTCTATAATTTTATTATTTTTTTCATTATTATTATTTTATTTATTTCTTATAAATATGAGATAAGATAGTCACATTGATTTATACTACCTTTTGATAAAACTTGACGGAAAATATGTCACAAAAAATTCTGGCACCGGGCTTTAGGCGGAAGAAAATTTGGAGGTGTGAATCTATTAAAGTAAAGTAAAATGAAAGGATAAGATATTGAATAAATTTATGTTATAAGTTTAAAAAAAAAACAAATATTAAAAATTTTAATGGAGGATCGTATATTACACGACGCCAGTATTTCTTGTAACATATTTTCTATCTAGCTTTTATCGTATTTAAACGTAACTTATGACTCTATAATTTTATTATTATTTTATTTATTTTTTATAATATGAGATAAGATCGTCCCATGGATTTATTCTAATACATATAGTTTTTATGTTTATATTCCAATAAAATAGTTTTTTTGTACACGCTTATGATAAAAACTTGACCGAAAATATGTCGCAAGAAATTCTGGCACCGCGAAGAAAATTTGGATGTGTGAATCTATTAGAGTAAAGTAAAATGAAAAGATAAGATATTGAATGAATTTATGTTATATGTTAGAACAAATATTAAAGATTTTATTGGGGGTCGTATATTACAGAAATTGGGCTGATAAATGCATGACATAGATTAATGCAAATCTTTGGGTTGCCATCAATAAAATGCTCGTAGTTTAGGAGCAGCTCACAGGACTCGTTAAGTTCTGATTACTGTTGAATAAAAAAATAAAAAAAATAATTTAATTATCTTTGGATGATGAGTATTTAACCTGCTGTCCAGCAACACTTATAAAATTCGCAGTAATAAAATTTACTATTTATTTCCTTCTATTACCCAACCGATATGTCCACCATAATTAGGCAGTCGCCTTCCTCATCTTTCGAAGTGACATATGAAAATTACCCATAGAACCATTATATAATTGTGCAATATGTTGAAGTTACAAATCGAGTACTAAAATTTCTTGACTTGCAATTTAATTGTTTGGAAATGAGAGAAAAATGTGCAACAAGACTTGCAAGAAGGTGATTGTTTTATTCTATTGAGTAATAGGTAAACGATTAATGTTGCAGGAATTGACAAATTGAAATATAATAGAATAATTTGGTTTCAAAATTTAAAAAATTGTGATTCAAAAGCTTGAGGAGTTTTGAACATATGGTGATAGAAATTCTTAGTTTGATAGCCGGAGTATTGTTAGAGAGTAGTTTATAGTGAGCTATTAAATAACAAATTGCTAAAATTATTACCAACCGTTTTATAGTCACGTCTAGGAATTTTGACGAAGAACGCGTGGAGATGAAGAAAGCTTTGAAAAGTCTTGTATAAAATAGCACATTTGCAAAAAATACTATGCACATCACTCAATTTAAATACATATTTACTTATTGTAACAGAAAATTTCATAATTTCCTACATTATAACGAACAACAATCCACTGTTTATATCTTAAGTAATCCAATATAGCCCAAAGCTACTTCGAAGATTTATAACATTGCTCAATTAACAGATAAAATTTATTTTTAGATAAAATTGCTTAAGAGCATAATAAAATTCTCAATTAGCCAAAGATCAACATAATTTATTTATATTTGCATATTTTATTATGCAACTTGTTATAACATCGAACGTATTATGCACAAAATCGTACAAATCTTCAGATTTTTAATCAAAGGTATTAAAAATTTTATGTCAGTAGTGTGATTAGATACGTAAGAGATGTGCAAGTTTAGATATTAACCTATATTTTGTAAAAAATGAATAATTTTAAGTTGTTGATTCGAAAAATTTGAACGCCTGAATGGATTTCAAGAATTTAAAAGTCCTTCGATGAGGAGATGATCGAGCGACCTGTTTTTTTTTAAAAACAAAGAAATTTTTTCCAAAAATGTAATTTAGGAATGGTGCTGGTTACCATCTGATTACTATGAGTAGAATTTTCATTACCTTAACCTCTATTAAAACAATTTGAAAGTTTCAATTGAATAATAAAAGATGAAACAACTGGTATTTGTCACTGGACAAGAACTGAGGGCGTCATTGTAATCACACCTGAGGCATTGTCCTTTGTTTATAATAATAATTCAAACGACTTACTATGGAATGTTGTGAAGTATTGAGCACAAATTCTAACGGCACTTATTGAGAAATCTACTATATTATTACATTCTGTAACAATAAAAATAAAATATATTTATTATATTATCTCATGTCTTGGGAAAATGATAATATTATTAAATAAAATACTACCGTTATCAAATAAAGGATAAACCATATTACAAAATATACAACTCTTCACATTATCAAAAAGGCCAAAGAACAAAAACGAAAGTTGTACTCTTTTTGGAAAAAGGTGAAAATTAAGGATCCTTTGAAATAATAAAACAAATTAAGCATTTGTGTCGTGTATTAAACGTTAATTTATTGATTAGAAATAATTTCTATATTATGCGTAGTTTCTATAAATCTATGTAGTTATTAAAATGGAAAATATTTTTTAGGCATGATAGATATTACAGCTGTTCAAAGAATGAGATTATATCGCCAGCGAAAAAGTAAAAAACATACAAGCAGTCAATGAATGTATGTTAATTTTAATTACATGAAGTTCTCCAAATACAATTACTATTAATCTTATTTGAATGAATAGTTTGTGAATGCATAGGATAGAGCCACACATATATATATATATAGATAAAAAATATCAATTTAAATAAAATGATTTTTTCAAACGATTTCCGAATTCATCTCAAATCTTTACGCCGACAGCTTTACGATGTGTTGAGACATCATTATTTATTCTATATTCAATTTACATAAAACCGCCTTATTATGTAACATATTTAGAATCGAAATAGGAAACCATAAGCCAATCAATTTTCTATTACATGTTTAAATATATTATGTTTGTAGAAATTTTACTTCTTAAATTTCTACATAAGTATTTTATTTGATAGTCTATTGTTCTCCTAATAAAAATGATATCATTAAAATCAATACCCATTGTTCGAACGTATTGACATTTGTATTTTTCATTTATTATAATCCATTGTGGAACAAATCGATGATTTTATATAATATGACAGCATTGTTTGGAAGATCTTATAACAAAATATGATTTTTCGAAGAACAATAAAATGGTGTGTAATAATATCTCAAGTGTCGTATTGAAGTAATCTTGGACTTATTCGATACGTGGTCATGTTGGTAATTTTTAGATTTTCTATCATGATAATGGTCAAGAATTTATAATCATTTTTATAAAATCAAATTATTCTGTCATCTCACAACAAAAATTTTAATTATTTTACTTTTGGTTTATTATTTGTTCAGTTTATTTTAGCCATGTTTTGCTGTGACTTTTATTAAAATCCATTGTATTCAGAACGACAGTCAATAGTTCAATACCACCCAAGAAACTTTTCCAAAATTTAAAGTTGGTCATTCAATAGTCTCTCAATACTAGTATTGAAACAGATTGTACGTTTTCAAAAATGCATAATTCGATTTAGATGAAACTTGACATACATTGTGACTATACTTTACTAAATATTTGACAAAAATTTAAATTTGAAACCGTCAATAGTTTTTGAGATATGCGAGGTTGATGGATGGCTGGTTCCGCTCTTAATACTAGTATTGAAACAAATATTGTACGTTTTCAAAAATGCATAATTCGATATTGATGAAACTTGACATACATTGTGACTATACTTTCCTAAATATTTGACAAAAATTTAAAGTTGGAACCGTCAATAGTTTTTGAGATATATGCGAGGTTGTTGGGTGGCTGGCTCCGCTCTCAATATTAGTATTGAAACTGATTGTATGTTTTCAAAAATGCATAATTCGATTTTGATAAAACTTGACATACAATGTTACTATACTTTACTAAATATTTGACAAAAATTTAAAGTTGAATCCGTCAATAGTTTATCAGATATGCGAGGTTGATGGGTGTCTGGCTTCGCTCTCATTACACATTTATTTGTGTCAATTTGATCAATTGGTGTCACTTGATTATAAACTTAATTTATCATATTTATAACACTTAGTACGACGTTTTTTTATCATTTAATTAAATTTCTTCAATGAGCACCTAGTAATTCTGCACACAACTGCCGTACCCAAATTCCGAATTTCCTAACTCTATGTTAAATGCGTGAACGTTTTAATTTGTTTTTATTTCTAGATAGCTATTTATGCTAAGTATATTGTTTGTTATTTAAATATTCTGTATATTTTTATTATTTTCTTAAAGAAATTAGATACAGTGAGCAAGTGATTATATTTTCAAGCCGTAGGCGATCGGTAACCGAAGGAGCGTACACGGTAACGCACAAAATATGCAATAAATTACACTGTAAAGTAGTAATAAGAAATGTCATTGTTTGCATTGAAAACAAATGAAAACTATCATCTGCCAAAAATTTCAATTTACTTATGAGCCTAGACAATATTAGAATATGTATATAATAAACTTATGATTATGAATAAGAAAAATGAAATGTCTACATTATTATCGCCAAAAAGCAGCTGAGATGTGCCAGAAATTAAAATAATATAAAATACAGTATATGTATGGCAGATTGAATGATACACATATGAACAGGATATGACAAATTAATTCACTTTAAACATGAAATTAAGTATTAATCAAGGCCGGACCTACCTTTAATGCGATGCATGCGAAAAGTACGAGCGTACGCCTTAGAGGGCGCCAACACAAGATACAGATATTAAATTTTCAATATAGTTTTTTTTTCAATATATAATTTCTTTGCATCTGTTACTAAAAATTTCCACAATATTTTTAAAATTCGTAAAAATTTCACTTTATACCAACAAATGGGAAAGTGAAGATGAATACATACAATTCGGCCCTCACGATATCGATCAAGAGAAGTTTAAGATGCAATTTTGGATATTTTAAATAATAAAAATTTAAATTAATTTAATTCAACATGAAGTACAAGTGTTATGTTATGGTTATGTTACCGTTTAAAAGACTTCAATTTCCAATATAGTGTGGGCATTGAGACTCAGTATTTTATTTAAAGCAATTCTACATTTAACATCGCTCATATTATAAATGTACAAACGCATTTTGGCGTAAAGAGTAATTTAAAAAACAATATTTATTATTTTTAGGTAAACGGTAAATATTAGTATGTTATATTAAAAAATTGGAGACATGAGTACAGGACAACGTCTGTCGAGTCATCTAGTATTTTTATATAAAGAATATATGATCAACTTTTTATGATGATTTTTTTATATATGTCCTTTTTTAACAGTGTATTTACTTTCAAGCCAACAATCTTCTTTCAGTATGCAACGCGACATAATATCTTGTCAAGCGCATCGAACAAACTGAACATTGAATAAATTAAAAATCAACTTTGAAAAGAACACGAGGTGTCAATGTGCTAAAACTAACACTAATCATCGAGGAAAAAATCAATAAAAAAATTAGCATATGACTTTTAAAAACATACATATGCTTGTCAACTCATAATCAACAGAATAACAACTTGAATTTATGCAAAAGTGGTGGGAATAGCTCACTCAGTAGCGTTCTCGACTCACACGCTGGAGGAATTCGGTTCGAATCTACAGCAATACCAGAATTAAAAATAAAAATATTAAAGTAGATTAAGAATTGTTGATTTGTAGAATACAAGAAAAAATTGTATTAGAAGTAAGAAGAAAAAAAGTTTAGTTTAGAAGATGTGAAGAATATATTGAGAAACAAGAAGAAGAATGAAAATTGAATGGAGGATCAGAATATAAGAAAAGATAGTATATATATGATGAATGTATAAGAAATATATATGTAAGATTTGTATAGAATATGATGAAATATAATATGAATAATGTAGGTGGCTAAAAATGCTGTAAAAGCGGAGGCCAATAAAATAAAAAAAAAAAATTCTTAAAAGTTCTTATTACACACGTCGCAACTAGATTTAATACCACTCTACTTCATCTGTATGACATGTAATTATAGAGACATAGAATTAACGTCTAGAAATCCATGTTCTACTAGTAATTGCGTTCCTGGATGCATAAATATATAGAATAACGGATACTAAATATTGAAAATTTATATTTTTGATTCGAATTTATATTATGCACTATCATTAGTAATTTCATATTATTTTTCAATCATTTGTTTGACACACATTTAAAAACAATGTTCAGACAAGCCCTGAATCATTTGAATATGAGAGAATGCAATGAGATGGCACTCAAAATCGGTCAAGGTAAAAATTATAATATATATAAATAAAACTTCATATTATATATATATATATATATACTAGCTTACCCGGCAATGTGTTACCATGTAAAGTATTTCTTGTAAATTTCTAGAGTAGCAAAATTTGATAAACTACTTTAAACAAAATAGGGGTTTACCCTAGAAAGTTTAGAACAGTATGCGATTTTTAAGTCCTCATTTAAAAAAATTAAAGAAATAATCAAAAAAACTCAATAAACGTTTTATGACTAGACATTTTTTTTTTTCAAATCAAATTTCAGCTTTTTCAGGAGCCCAAGAAAATTTTTCTATCATAAACTCTTCCCTAATTATTTTATTCTACTATTTCTATTTAAGATGAAAATTATTAATAAAAATGTAAAAAATGTACGTAAAAGACTTGTCTTAATTTCAAAATTAAGGGTTTGTGCCAGGAAGGTAAAAGTTTAAGACAGTATGTGATTTTTGAAAACTAATTTTAAAAAAATTAAAGAAATTATCAAAAAGCTTCAATTAACATTTTATGGGTAGACAACCCTTTTTTGAGTAAAATTGCAGCTTTTCCAGGAACTCAAGAAACTTTTTCTATTATAGACTCTTTTCTATTTTCATTTAAAATAGGAATTGATAATAAAAATGTAACAAATTTATATAAAAGACTTGTATTCATTGCAATTCAACATAGATTCTACGAATATAGAAAATCACGTGCTTCAGTTTTACGCAAAAAGCACAAATACGTGCTTTGATTTTATATAGTACAAAAGAGATCACTTAGACGTTTCAAGGATGAAAAAATAATAAAAACTATGTGAAATAGCAAAAGAATCTTGTACAACAGTTGGCAACACGTATATAAATGATTTAGTAAAATATGGTAAATTAAAATGTGAATTCATGAATCTGTTCTTGGTGCAATCATAAAACTCGAAGAAATTGTTTGATCCCAAACTTTGACTAATTGCTTACCATCCAGAAAACTTTATTATTAAAGTGAAAATTAGTAACAAATGTCATAAATCCAGCAAATAAAATATTTTCGATAATCACCAATTTCTCCTACAATTTTTTTTATTACCCACTATCAATCTTGTTCATTTAACCATACAGAAGTAAAAGATTTGAAATTTTCTCCGAACATTAAAAATATATGAACCATTAGCCAGGTACGTGATATAATGATAGTGACAAATATTAATTTATTATTGCCATTTTCTAGTTTTGAACAAGAATAAAACAAGTAGCAGATACAAAAAGGTAAATGAACGTTGTTTCCTGGAAAATAACGCTTATTCTAGCAGAAATAATAAAAATCTAGAGTTATGATTTGAAAAACTTGCTTACGAATCCGTATATAGATATCGAAATAGAACCATTCAATAAGCGGCATATTTTTCCTTAAGGCAAGTTGCTTAGTTTATATATTTTCTCAATTTGTTTTAGAAATTTTCACTAACAAATAGGCAATTACCATTTCAATATTCCTAAATTATTATTTTCCATAATTCATTAAATATTGGCCACAACACAACGTTTACTGCAAGAAGTAGATAACAAGATCAGCAGATCTTTAGTCTAATTTTCTGCAGTTGAAAGGAAATTAGGTGAGTCAAATTAATCCATGTCAGGCACGAACTTGTAAGTTCAAACCAATAAAGAAACTTAGCAAAAAGCCGTTTCACTACACTTTATGAAACGATCATTGTGAAGACCAATAATAGATGTATCATAAAACGAAGCTTTTGAACCGCATAGTAAATTAGAGGCATATATTTCATGAGAAAAGCGAAAAATAGAAGTAGAAAATAACACATATTATTGATGAAGAATAATAATGAACTGAATTATTGAACTAAGTTATATTTGAAAACAGCACAGATGCTTAAAATTTTATAAAATTAGGCTTTTCTTACCTTGCACAACGACTTGTCCAATGTCGCATTATAGTACATTTATTACCATTTTCACATGCAAGTACTTAACACTTCCCTTAAATATCAAACAAACAAATAAAATATTTAAGTAATATGTGGATAATGATAATATCGCATGTTGGAAACTTAAGTGCATGTTAAATGATGTAGGAAAACATAATAATAGGATGGTGACGCGAATGCCATCCTTGACAAAATGAAACTCGTTCATCATCACGAACATGGAATTATTTTGTATTTATCATGTTTGAATTTTGTAAACAATAAAACTATGTTGTAAATTATATTTTGCACCAACGAAATTGATTCCCATTATTTTACAAACTAATTACTAATTACAAAAATGGAGGAAGAAAGAGGAAGTGATGGTAATATATAAAGAATTCCAAATTATTTTCAATTTCGGATGATTTTTTTTTTAATATTTATACTATTGATTTTATTACAAAATCAGTGCAGTTGCAAAATACTCAGTTTATTTATCAGAAGCTATAAAATTTTAATTAACATAAATTATGAGACAGTTCAATAATAATTATTAGATCAAGGTGTTTAAATAACATGCAGTACAGTGGTTATGACCAGTTTAGCTTTGAAGCGAATAATTTTGCATTAATGAAATTTCATGGTTGATAAACACGTTGAATATTTAGAAATTACATTGTGGAAACTGTCTGGTGGAAAAAAAAGTTGCTACTTTATCTAATAATAAATCAACATTGAATCTTGCTGAGAACTGAAATTACATTTCAATTTTATTAATTGTAATTACTGTTATGAATGCTGTATAATGATAAAGGAATAAATAAAAAATATTAATTGAAATGATAAATTTTAGATTTAATAAAAATAATTATTAACTTTTACTCGTATGATTGTACTCTTTAGAAAATTATATTTAACTATCCCAATAGTAACATTTGTGCACTTTATTTGTGCACGTTATTTAAAATTTTATTAAATGTCTTTAACTGCACAGTTGTAAATAAAGAGAGAATTAAAAAAAATAAAATAAAAAATTTAAACAAAAATGCATGTTTATTACATATACTTATTATGAAGGTAAATGAGCTGTATTAGAGCAAGTCAAATGTTCCGCTGAACATCGTTTTCTAAGAGAATCCATTCCTGATATTCTCTTAGTTCGCTAACTTTTTTGTAAATTATCAAGTTTGCTAAATGCCCTAAACTAAACAGTTGAATATATATATTTTAATATTTAATATTATATTAATAAGTAATTATAGGTTGAAGGCAACGGAAATATTAGTATGAATAAATAAGATAGAAAGAAGCACAGTAATCTCGGTACGCTATGAAGCTAGAAATAATATATATGGATTGATTAGTGTTTGTTCATGAGAAAATAAAACTATTAAAGAAAATATTGGTGTTTTAAGTTTGCAGGAGAATTATATAATCATTGTTAAGGATAAATTATGATGTATGTGATGTTGATCTTAAAAAAAAAACAAAAAAAAATCGTGTACCAAATTTTCATATAGTTGACCTTCATTTTCATTTTGCTGACCCTTTAAAATTGTTTTTGCTGGCCCCTGTTTTTTTGCTGATGTAGATCTCTTGCAAGTCGCCATAGATCTTTGGAGGTCCATATAGACCATATTGAAATTTATTGTTAAATTTTCAAATTAAGGGTCTTAAATGGATCCTATCACAAACGATCAAAATCTTTGAATCCATAAAGTTCAGGTCTTCACAAATCGAAATATATAACAATTTTTTTTTTATCTTTTTGTGCAATTTGTCCCTACATTTCCCAGTGTGTCCCAGCCGAGGCGGAGCGTGTAATATCGGCAGTCCGCGCTCTGACCTCGGACAAAGCGTGACCCGTATTGCGATCGCCTGTATTGTTTGTTTATTTGTTGGCTGAGGTATTATATCGTACTCTGTGCAAACACAGATACTGCAAAAAACGCGAAATGTTTGTATTAATACACGCTGGTTCTTGAAATTGCCATACTATTATTCTTCCGGGTTAATAATAATAATAATAATAATAATAATAATAATAAGTAATAATCGATAGGAGTAGAGTAGAAATATATAATCAACAAAAAATAAAATACTAGAAATGTATACAGTTTTTTCAATATTATCATATTTTAATCCTGCTGGTTAATTTATAATTATCCCTATAAAATAATCCTTAACAATGATTGTCAAGAGAATGGTCCATTGAGCCCTCCAAGAGCCTATGAGACCTTGCAAAAGGTCTACATCAGCAAAAAAATAGGGGTCCTCAAAATGAAAATATAGGTCAACAATTTGAAAATGGGATCCACGATTTGTTGATGATTTCATTTATCTGTTATTGTTATAACATGCTGTTTATTATATTTACTTTGTCTAAAGTTTTTTTTTCTCATATAATAATAGCAAAATTGAATTACACTAGTCAAAAATGAAAAGGTTTACTACTGAGTAACCTTCTAGAATTAGTAGTTTGTACTCATATAACATCAAAATTACTAAATGTCTATTTATTTATTGTAAAGACAAATGAAAATTGTTATATATTTCGATTTGTAAAGACCTGAACTTTATGGATTCAAAGATTTTGATCGTTTAGTCTCACTTTCTTTGATTACAATAAAATATATAAATTATTCAATAGTTTGTGATAGGATCCATTTAAGACCCTAAATTTGATAATCTAACAATGAATTCTAATATGGTCTATATGGACCTCCATCTATGGTGACTTGCAAGAGGTCTACATCAGCAAAAAAAAACAGGGGCCAGCAAAACCAATTTTAAAGGGTCAGCAAAATGAAAATGAAGGTAAACGGTATGAAAATTTGGTCCACAATTTTTTTGTTTTTTTAATATAAACAACACATTCGTCCTTAACAATGATTTTCAGAATGGTCTATTAAACCCTCCAGTGATCTATGACAACTTGCAAGAGATCTACATCAGCAAAAAAAAAAATCAGGCGCCAGCAAGAACAGTTTTAAATGGTCAGCAAAATGAAAAAGATGGTCAACGATTTTATTGTTTCTTTTAATATCAACATTACATACATCCTAATTTATCCTTAACAATGACTTTCAAGAGAATGGTCTATTGAGCCCTCCAAGAGTCTATGACAACTTTGGCAAAGGTCTACATCAGCAAAAAAATAAGGGTCCGCAAAAACAATTTTAGGGGTCTGCAAAATGTAAATGAAGGTCCACAATATGAAAATTGGGCCCACGATTTATTTGTAATTTAATGTAAACATCATATTAATTCTTAATAAAAAAAAATCATTCAGTCAGATAAGTAGGGGGTCTATTCCAAAGGTCATAAGGGGTCCGCAAACCAAAAAAGCTTATGCTAAAATGCAATAGGATAATTAACAAAAAGAACCTATTTGAAATAAAGAATTAAACAAAAATGTAAGCATTTTAAAAATAAACTCATGATTCGGTCTTAATTCGTTTTTAATAACTTTGAGCAAATTTACAAAATTTCTCTAGCGCTTTAATAATTGAATTAAGAATTATGATTTTCTTGGATTTGTACATCATAATTGGTCTCAAATTTAACATCGTGTAATTTAACATTTAGGATTATATAACTAGCATAAATTTATATATATTAAAGAAGCATTTGTACAACTCATCTGTCGATCTGTGTTCCGTAATCAAATGATGAAAGCTGTATATGTACAATTTCAGAGGATAGATATTCTAATGAATTTATTGATGGATAAATTATATTACTTCCTTATTCACGAAATATACAAGTATTTCGCACTTGCAATTAGGGAAACTTAAGTTTACTGAAGTGTCCAAAAATGTGCTATTTACGTACGTTCTCAAATTTAGATACAAGTAATCTTTAATACATTTGTTCCAGATCTTGAAGATATTTATCAAACATTTCACCACGTGGCCTTCTCAAGGATGAACACGTCTTACCATCAGCCAAATTCCGCCATCAACATTTCCAGGTAAATTAAAATTTGTAATTAATTCCAGTTAAGCATAAAATCCAAAATAAGCCCATTTCCTGATTGTTTTCTGTCTTATAGTATAGTTTGATCGTTAGGTAAAGTGATAGAATGCCTTATTGCGACATTCCCACCAGGGTTCATTGAAAGGTCGATTAATAAATGATTATAGATAATAGAGCCTCTGCGAACGTTAACTTTTGCAAAAGGAATGAAATGCCAAATGAAAAATAGGAAGGGAGCTGGGAGAAAAATTGGAAGCTCTAGAATTTCAGACACAGAATATTTATAAACAAAAATCAGATAAATACTAAGCTAAACTGAACAAGAAATTCAACTACAATATATGTTTGTATTGATTCAAATTGATTAAAATAATTAGCACCGAGTAGTACGTTCCAAATCGTATCTTAATATATGCTTTATAGTAAGTTATAGAGAGAAGTCCCGTAACGCCGGACGGCACCAAGCACCGAACACTCTATTTAACACGTATTATTTAAGCGAGTATAAATCTTTTCATTTCATTGTTCAATTATTTTTTAGCAAATATTGCGGTTTTGTTAATTTAGTTTAATTTCTAACTTTGTTATCTACTTTTGTTAACATTTCGTAAAATATTTTTTGATTTATTTATAAATAACTTTAAATGTCCGCCACTTGGGGACTTCCCCCTAATATAATTTAGAGATGGCATGATTTATGTCTAATTTAATGAACAAGCTTCGACTTATTTAATGTATAATCCGAGAATAATCTATTGCCATTAAGATTTAAATTGTTTAAGTTTTTATAGTAAATAAACATGATTAGATTTACTAATATACTTTAGATTATAATTTATTACAGTCATTACCACTCCGACTATTAAAACTGAAGGCATTAATGTTTATTATAAAAGCAAATGAGATATATTATACGCGATATATGCAATATTAAATTAATTTAAATATGCGGAAATATTAAATGCATATGCTCATTACCGTTATTGCAAGAAGAAATCGATACTTAACATCAGAATCTTTTGGTATTCCAAGCATTTTATACATCTGATTTAAAATCGAGTTGAAATTTTATATACATCATATAATGCAGAGTTTCTCAAAGTGGGAGATGGAAAATAAAAAAAAAATTATCTAAACCGCACTAAATTGTCTATTATACTTGCGTGATGACAAATGATATAATACTAAGAAATTAATAACTAATCAATTTTTCAATAACTAAAAAAATATAGTAACTTTTAAATATCAGAGTTAATTTTGAAAAAAATCTTTGAAATATAAGGAGGTCCAAAATAACATAAAAATACACCAAGCAATATTTGGAGTCTTCTCGTATTATTATAAAGCATTTACTATTTACTTTATTAATAAAATCTATTTAAATTTTTAGTTCAAATTTTGCTAAGCATATTTCTGTACATCGTATTTGCATAAAAATTATATTTCAATTAAATGTTCCAGCGAATTGTCATGTTATTTCACAGTGCAAATATTATATAATAAAACAATTTTTATTTGAATACCATGACCAGAAGTTTAATGTTGTCTGATATCATTAAGTACGCTAATAATATTTTCATGGTCTATGGAAGGTTATTTGAAATAAATACAATAAACAGAATTACATAAACGATTTTTCCATGCCTTAATAAAAATAAATTAAATTCAATATTAAATAAGAAAATTAAAATAATGCTTTGTGTACAAAATAGTTATAATTAGTACTATTAAAATAGAGTTCGTGATTTAATTTACCTTACATACTTCATACCGTAAATATTCTATGCTTAGAAATTATTATCACGAGAAAAAATTATTTATTTTTCTGTGACCGGCAGCAATTTATCGGCATTTATGCAAAACGATTTCATAATAAACGGAAGTGAAATAAAGTTACGTGCGCAAACTTGTAACTATTAAACTCTTACTGTAAATTCGAACACGTAATAGAGTAGATTTTGTTCGTCATTGTGCTCGTAGTGAATTGAAAAACTATTCTGATAAAAAAATGCATGCTCAGAAAAATTGGTTTTGAGAGTACTTGTAGTATTATATATGATATTATACATTCATTCTCTACACAGATCGTACTACGTTTACTACTACAATTACTATTTGTAGTGATTCGTTTACCTCTACATAAAGTATAGTAATTACGTTTACTGCACGTACTACTACGTTCAGTATTGTTCTTACTACGTTTATTCCAAATTTTGCTACGTTTGCTCCTCGTTTTAATACTATAATTACGTATTATGTTACTCACTTTTGATTCTTCTACTAAGAGTAGTCTTAGTACTACTCAACTACTACTCATTCATTCTAAATCTGTTCGTACTACTCCGATATATTACGTAATCCCTCGTAATTCTACGTTTACTACTTTTTATCCATTGAAATTGTTGTATTATTAATTATAGTTCATTCTTGCTGTAGTTCGTACTGCCTGCTGTACTACGTTTACCACTCGTAGTACTACGTTTACTACTCGTAGTACTACGTCTACTACTCGCAGCACTACATTTACTACTCGTAGTACTACAATTGCCACTCATTCATTCATAAATTCTCCTCGTACTACTATGTTTACTACTCGTTCTACGTTTACTACTCGTAGTACTACGATTACTACTCGTAGTACTACGTTTACTACTCGTAGTACTACGTTTACTACTCGTAGTACTACATTTACTACTCGTAGTACTACAATTGCAACTCATTCATTCATAAATTCTCCTGGTACTACGTTTACTACTCGTAGTACTACAATTACTACTCATTCATTCATAAATTCTCGTACTACTATGTTTACTACTCGTTCTACGTTTACTACTCGTACTACTACGATTACTACTCGTAGTACTACGGTTACTACTCGTAGTACTACGATTACAACTCGTAGTACTACGTTTACTATTCGTAGTACTACAATTGCCACTCATTCATTCATTAATTCTCCTCGTACTACTATGTTTACTACTTTTAATTCATTCGTTAATATATCTCGTATTAGTGGTAGTACTCGTAGTACTACGATTACTACTCGTAGTACTACGATTACAACTCGTAGTACTACGATTACAACTCGTAGTACTACGTTTACTATTCGTAGTACTACGTTTACTATTCGTAGTACTACAATTGCCACTCATTAATTCATTAATTCTCCTCGTACTACTATGCTTACTACTTTTAATTCATTCGTTGATATATTTCGTATTAGTGGCCGTACTCGTAGTACTACGTTTACTACTCGTAGTACTACGTTTACTACTCGTAGTACTACGAGTACTACTCGTAGTACTACGTTTACTACATGTAGTACTACAATTACTACACGTAGTACTACGATTACTACTTGTTCATTCTTGAATACTCCTCGTATACTACTTTTAATTCTTTCATTGTAACTACGTTTACTACTCGTAGTACTACGTTTACTACGAGGAGTACTACGTTTACTACACGTAGTACTACGTTTACTACGAGGAGTACTACGTTTACTACGAGCAGTACTACGAACACTACTCTATCATTCATAGATTTTTTCATAATTTCATTCACTATTTAATCGTTAGAGGGTTTTTGATGATTAAATGGATTTCTCATAAGCAAATCAAATAGCCTACAAATTCTTTCAAATGTTAAACTTTTATTTCAAGTACAAGGATCTGTATGATAAAATCGCAATTAAGGATTTGAATAAAAAACTAATCATAGCACTCTCTTAAAAAAATCTTACAGAACAAAAAAATAAATAGGTATTTTTAGGTTTGCCTTCAGTGTTACCTTCATAAAGATTAGACAAGAAATGATTTTATTGTTTTAGATACCTACGAGCCCTGATAAGGAATGTAGAGCAAACTCTAATCTCGGCTCATATTTGCTTCGAGACAACCATTGTTGGTAATGTACATAAAGTAAAGATAAAACTTACTTAGAAACATACATAAAAAATATGATCTATGAATTTTAAACAATATATTAAAAACAATTACGATTCAACTTCAATAGCGGTGTGCATTTTAGGGAGAAAAATTTATGGTAAAGTAGACGGTTGAAGTAAACAAGATATACTTTGGGTCAAAAATTACCATTAAAAAAACTAAATTTATATAGGAGATTAAGATTTAATTAATTTAAGTAAAATTATTTTGATGAATAATCAAATTTGCCAATATACTATTCAAATCATTAAAAAGTTCGTTGACTATGGACAAAATTAATTGACGCCTCTCATAGTTAAACACCTATCCTCAAATTTCGACATTTTTCTCCAAGTTTTAATTGTCATCATTAACGACGAGCCCATGAATGATGGCCCGTTTGACTTTTAGATTATACAGAAGAAAAAATGTTTGATAAGTGGCAGACAGTTGATATTTACATCGATTTGGTCAAGGTGAACGAGATTCTCGACATTTTTTCTATGCTCGTGGAATGCGTTGTACAAAAGTGCAAAGTGGAAATGCCAATACAAGGTATTGCCAAATTTTTTATATTCATCAGCTTGTTTATTGTTTTCGGCTTGTCTTAATGCGTCATACTTGGAAGATTGGGATTTGCGTAAGAGGACCAAGATAACAAATAACAAATTAATCAAAATAAATGCAAAAATACTATAGTGAAAAATGAAAAAAAAATTAATTATTCAGGATTATCACAGTTTAATCTATCAATTTATAATATGCACGGTCTTGTCCACTTCTTCTGGGTCATTTATTCTGGTGTCTGGTCACGCGGCAATTATACAATCTATAAACAATACTTGCAAACAAGCGCAAATTACGTGTCTCTATAGCAAAATGCTTGTTGTGTCCGATGTTGAAATATAACACCATATTATTATTTGTCAGACAAACGACCAAAACAAAACGTATGGGACAAAACATGTGAATGGCGACATTTTGCCCAATGAAAGTTAAACAGACAAGGTCGCATTACAACCGCGACGACACAGAAAATGGTAACACAATCCTAAAATAGAGATCAATCCTGCTAAAACATGATTTGGAAAAATAAAACAAGTTGGAAACACTTGTGACAGTTGTATATTATGCACACAGGTTGATTTCTACTTATCAATCTATCAACGTGGGTGATCGAATTTATCTCAAAATGATTAAAAACACTGACTGAAATCTGAATCCATATAATAAGTCTGCGAACGATATTATGTCTGCATTGTAACATTATCTGGTTTTAATAATGTGAATGAAACACTTGAAGGTGTACATATGGCGAGAAATATATGATTGATAATTAATTTATCGGTGACTTTTATCAGTTTGTGATGACATAATGGAAAATTTGTACGGACTTTTCATCCTGCAATCTGCATGCACACATGGATAAGTTATTACCAAATCATCAGCAATCAAAACTAATTCTATAAGCTGTTATGATGTATATTACTTAACCATTTCGTTTTAGAAGTCATCCTAGTGGTGGATCCATTTTTGAAGCAAAACTTCTTTAGGCGCGACATGGGTGTAAATCCGTACAAATGCAACGGAAGTGAGTTACGGCAAGGTCGAATGCCAATGATTTGTCATTCGCTCTCGATGACATGATTCCTATACGGGTCAATTGTGATTGGTCGTATTTGTGCAAAGCTTCTTGGTATGCGTGACTTTATACGTGCGTACGTCACCGAAAGCGTGAAGCATATTGTTTAGTTTACATGTCATTACATTTTAAAGTTAAATAGTAGTACAAATCTTGAGTTAATAAAAAATCTTGAGTCTGGATCAGAAGAATATTTTATCCCTGATATCACTACTGTTTTATATCAAGCTGGACAAGGTGGGTATTAAACCTGAAACCAGTGGTTGCTGATCCACGTTCTTACCACAAGCCATTTCCTGCATCAGAATCTTGATTCATTGTAAAAACAGAGTAAAACCAAGAAAAATCTAATAATAAAAATTTTAGCAAGAAGAAGATTTCAATTAATTATTAGGATCTTAAAGTATGAATATTTGTGTGTTTATAATCTTAGAAATATATGGAATATCAAAATGGAACTAATTTTAAAAAGTGAAAAGGTAAAGTCAAGTATAGTGTTTTTCTTATAATCAGATTAATCTTGTAGTGCTGTATTCATTTTTGCATTTAATTTATTACCTTCACATGATACTGTACATACAGTACAAAATTGCAATTACCAAAGCTATTTAAACGTATTACCGTTAAATACACATTAAAGATATATATGCCGACTATTATTACGAAGATACGTTTTCTTTGAAGATATTACTTACATCTTCAACAAAGTATATTGTATATGAATTTGCAAATCAAGCAGCAATCATATGAAAAGAACATAAACTTGAATATCGAAGAGCATGAGAACGATATTAAATAAAAAGCTTTTGCTACAAAATAGCAATAATTGATAAGAATAAATTTCGAAATAGCTATTGTAAAGATTGGCCATCCCATTCCTGCATTACAATTTCATTCTCACCTTTTAGAGATTTTTTGCCCAATTAAGTTACATAACAGTATCTTAACATGTATCGATAATTGAGTTACACAGCATGTAGAGAGAAAATTCGCAAAAGGCTAATTGTATCGAAATAATAGAGGTAGTAGTCAGCAAATTAAGCGAAAGTTTCATTTACCAAAATTGTAGCCTGAGGCTATATGTGAGCGAACCGTATGCTGAATGATATTAATTACGACCATGGTTTGATCTTTACACCGGGAAATAATATGAGAGATTCAACACAAATACTAAATGAGGTAATAAAATTACGTATACAAATGATCGAAGTGCCATAATAATATATGTCCCAAATTTAGTAGACAATATATCACAGCATTGGTGCAGTATCTTATACTTTTCTTTGGACGATTTGCAGATATTGATCCGGAAAATGGATACCTTTTTCTCTATCTATTAATGTGATCATTTCCAGCCTATGTATTAGTAAATTTATGATACATATGTATCATTGAAAGTTGCGCAATCACCATATGTTTTAATTAAAACCTAATACCTGATTTAATAGATTGACACAATTGGAATTCCAGACAACCGGTGTCAGATTTATTTGATATATGAAGCGTTTTGGCAGATTGATAATATATTGCATAATATTTGATTGATTCATTAATAGAAATTGTTTGTAGCATTAATAGTAGTGCTACATTGAGAGCCAAAATCAAGAAAACATAATTAGGAGTCAGACTCCTAAAATTGAAGAGTGATCGGAAAATCTTAAGAAAATTAAATGAAGACACTCGTAAGATTATTGGACTTCTTTTTTCAGAACAAATTTTTTATGTAACTCTATTAGTTTTTCCAGTAAAATATGTGTGAATATTTAAATGTTTAAATGCAAAGTGGGATAGTTTTGAGAAATTATTCAAAATATTCCATAAATTCGCGAAAAAAACATATGAAGCATTGGAAATGGTGAAATTCGGAGTGCCACAAGGAACTGTTCTAGGACCGTCAGGTCGTCCAGTTGAAGTTGTTTAAAAATGAATTGTCTATTTTGAACAGATATTACCAACCTAATGAACAATTCTGATGTCTACATTAAACAAATAACAAAATTAAACATTTGTAAATCTATTACCGATTATGTATTATCTAATTTATGATTATTCTATATATTTTCCTCCAACAAGGTAGTTCAATGCTACCTGGAGATATATCTTTTCCTACAGTCATGCGTGAAATAGATAAATTATTGAAGCGAGAACAAATGAAAGTATGAAAGTGAGAAGAATGCTTACAAATGCAAAACGTTACTTATATTTTATTCCACAAAGCCCTGTACGCGATCTACATTTTAAACAATACATGACACCGATATACACATATTTAATTATAAGAATAATATGCTTATGAGACGGTTGTGCAATTCGAATTCATTGATATTCCGAATTGTAAAATGAATAATTTGATATTGTTCGTGGGAGAATTAACACTTCCATTAGAACACGATGAGTAGACTCCGAATTTCTATAACAGAAAACAGCGGGATAAAATTCGGGTATAATAAAGGAATGAATTCCAGATAAAATTTTTATACTTGGGTTCATTATCTGCCTGTCTGCAAAACAAAACTTTTTTTTTGCAACCTGAAAAGCTTCCATTATCTTTAAAAAGCAATATGCAAGTAGTAAATCTTTGATAACGATATACAATTATTATTATTGCTTTGCTTGAATTAATTTTCCAAGAAAAAAATGATGTAATCCATAGTCAACAACAGCAAATAACTTTCCTGTAGCATGACTCAAATTCCCAACTAAATAATTCATGTTCTAAGTTTAAAAATTAGATCATAATTTTAATAATCAGTTATTACAGGTAGCAGTTTCAAGCACTCTGTTCTCTAGAAAATATTGCGTCAAAGTTTTTATTAAAATGACAAAGTTTTCGTCAACAACATCATATTTACTTATTTACTTAAGAATTTGTGAATGTATCAAATAATAAGATATTTACTCTCCCAAATTAATACCATCATTTACAACCAACAAAGCAAAGATCATCGAACTTTTGAAAGAAAACCACAGATAAAAAATATTTTTCAGCTAAAACCTGCATTGCGAATATTTCATTTATAATGCGTCATGCTTTGATGAGTAAAACTTTTGAGATAGCTTATCTGTAATTTCAACTTAAAAGCATAAATGATTTAATTTGATGCCTTTATAAGTGTGTACATAAGGTTTCAAGTAATTACGCAGTTTAGAAATAAATTAACAAACATAAAATGACCTAATAAAATGATTGCAGTAACGTTCAATTGTTGGAATAGCAAAAATTCAATCAAATCCCAAAAAAATACCGCAAGAAAATTGGGAATAATTGGAATCGCTTCTAAGTACTATTTGTATTGTTTTCTATCAGCAAAATTATTCTCAAATGGGTGAAAATCAAAAGTCAAAGAAATCTGTGGTCATTAAGTTTGTATTAACCTGCACATCAATAAACTATGTTCTACCCATTTTAATTTAAGTGCTTTTTTCTGGAAAACATCGAAATCTTTAGAAATCGCAGTCACGTACGAAATCAGAAATCTCATGTCGCGATGCATCATGTTTGTTCTTCAGCAAGAATTCTAAATTAGATCAGAATTTCTTTTATTTGAAATCGGTTTAGCCATAAATAAGACTGAAGAGATTTAAATTAATATTCTTTAGGTGGTGTTGAATACGCTTTCCATATGGAAAATCGATGCAGTAAACTTTCTTGATGCGAAAATAGCATTAGCAAAGAATATTTTATTCCAGTATCGTGCAGAATTTATTTCGACATGCCGCCCGCATGCCACGCGATCGTAAAAGCGAAAGAAATGGTAAAAAATTGTTATTTGTAGAATCATCTGCAATGCAGTTTTTTTAATTTATTAGAGGAAAATTTCCTAAACCTTATTTTTTGAATATATTAGTTGTTTTGTAAATAATTAAGTTGATTGTATATTAAATAAAACACAAATCGTTTGATCCGGGCTCTCGAAATCGCCGACGAAAAATTGTATCCGCACATTATACATACTCACGCACACACATAAACATACCAACATAAGCCAAATTTTTCTTGCAATTACTGTAACTTACCCTACAGGAAGATAAATATAAGTAACTTTACCAACTACCGACCAACCTAAATATTTTCCATCCATTTTTCAAATAAAATATGAAAATTTGCTTACACTCTAAATTTTAACATGAAACCATTTTTAATTCCATAATGATCGGTTCTCCAATGGAATATTTTAGAACTGTAAATATACATATCTGCGTAACTTTAAAATTCGTTAAAATTCAGACACTTTTACAAGCATGTTTCATTGTTCAAATAATACATTCTGATGAATGTCCTTAAATAAATACGTTAATTACATATTTACAAATACCACATGGAGTAACATACGCTTTGTCTTGAAATAACTTGGATACGTCGTTATATGTACCAAAAAATTTAAACTCCAATTTGGAAGTGCTTTTCATTTCCAGATAATTTCCAGATGATTACTTTCCTCCTCAGAGTTGCCCTGAATTGATCTAATGTTGCAATATAAATCAAGCTTAGAATAAAATAATCTTTGTCAGTTTGCCCACAATGATGATTCATAACATGCAAAATCTGGATAATAGAAACGCCTTGGTGAAAGTTATATCCTGACTAATGCATCGACAGGATCAGACTGATAAATTGGAGTCAATATACGATAGAGAAAGAAAAGAAAGTAATGGACTATTTTAGGATGACAATATGTTTCCAAGTGAAAATAGACCCACAATGATGATTCATAACATGCAAAATCTGGATAATAGAAACGCCTTGGTGAAAGTTATATCCTGACTAATGCTTCGACAGGATCAGACTGATAAATTGGAGTCAATATGCGATAGAGAAAGAAAAGAAAGTAAGGGACATGAAAGTATTTATAAAGATAACAATATGTGTCCAAGTGAAAATAGACCGTTCCTGGCATTGCAGCATCAAATTAAAGATCAACTATTCAAATCAATCACCAATCTCCAAAATGGTCCAAAATGGTTTTGGTTCATCAAGAAATTGTTTCAGTTGAAATATTAAAATTTGCAGGATTATAAAAATCTATTCTTAATAAGAATATTACATTAAACGACATCAATGTAAAACTTGTTATCCACAATATTGTATAATCACCTGGTAATCAGCATCTTCCAAAGTTGAATTCCGGAAGCTTTTCTCAAAGGATCAACAAGGAGCAGCTATAGCTTTGTTTACAAAATTTGCATATTGGAATTACTTCAGCAAGATATATGCTATATTTTAGTATCAGAATAATTTTTTATCATTTCCTCCGCCTCTGATCTCTACAGACCCAGCATGATACCTCATTTTAATACAATTACAACCGTGTGGCATATATCTCGTTGATCAAAGTAACAAAACTAATAAGTCAAGTCGAGCGGCAGAAACCGAGGTAAATCTGTTGATAAATTCTTATCACTTTTCTGAGTTCGCGATTGTGACAACTAGTTCCAGATATTGGAACGAAATGAAACCCGAAGAGAAAGCGTTCGGCGCGAATAAAGGTATAACTTTGTTATGTTCAATATTGCGACTGGGTTATGTTAGTTTCATAGTTGCAGATCCGATGGGATGAACGATAATTGATAAATAAAGGCTAGTATTTTTAACGATTTTAACGATTTTTTTCTTCCACAATTAGAGTACTGAGGTCTTGATGTATTAGCCAGTTTAGTACATATTTTGGGACGTTCACGATCTGTTTTAAAATTTTGTTCTGGAACCTCTGTAAAATTGCTATGCTTCATTTACTAGCCGCACCCCATTGTTGTAGGCCGTAGGTTCATATTGGTTTAATAATTGTCTTGTCAATTTTCTAACGAAACTTGTGATTTACAGTCCATTAACCAATTAAATTGGCAAACGTTAAAGGCAAATTGTTGTCCGGTTCTTAACATTTTGTATTAACGTACTTTTGCCATTACATTTCTAAACCAATATTTTTCAGAATGTGTACATCGAGAAATTTGGAAGTCTTCAGTGAATGTTACATATTATATCCTACTTTGAAATAAAAACAATTCAAAAAATCATAAAACATCCTTCTAAACAATGCAACGTGAGAAGTACATATTTTTTTATTTGGAAATCTAGAAACGTAACCTTGCACTGGCTGAAATCGATTTTACACATGTTGCACTTGGTCGTCAAGGTTACATTTGCTTCAGAAACGTGTAAACATAAACTCATCAAAAAAAATCAAAGCCAAAAATCTTATTTATATTTCATATAAAATTAAAAAAGAATTTAATTAAACGGTTTATAAATGCTAAAATAAGGAATTTTAAAGGCTTATAATGAAGCTGATTGCAAAAATCATGCAAGTATATAAAAAGTTGAACAAATATTTAGAAATGAACACAATTCACCGTCAAAGAAAAGAAAGAAAGGAGCAAAACTAATTTTTGATTTTTAGCTTTAAAATTGTTATAAAAAAATTTGTACCAATCGTGTACCATTCTAGAAAGACTTATACTAATCAATATAAGTCTTTCTAGGAAGGCCATCACCAAGAGAATTACAATCATTGCAGCAGAAAACCCAATGGTTCCAATGGTCAATTTGAAGTATTTTCAATGATTTTTCTCTCATTTTTTTGTAACAATTTTGGATCAATCTTATACCATTTATTGATTAGTAAAACAGCCTTACTAGGAAGGCCATCATTAAGTTAACTTCGTTCAATTGCGAAAACAAACCCTATGGTTCCAATTGTCAATTTGAAGTATTTCATTGAATTTTTTCATAAAATCTTTTTGTAACAGTTCTGGACCAATCTTGTATTATTCATTGATTAGTAAAAAGGCCTTACTAGGAAGGCCATCATCAAAATAACTACGTTTTATTGCAGAAGTAACCCCAATGATCCAATGGTCAATTAGTAGTATTTTCTTTGTTTTTTTTTTACAAAAGCATACATTGTTGAATCCTGGTCTATCATATCTCTCAGATTAACATCAGCCACCACATTATCAGAGTATTCGATCACACGAATGAAAATACTCGGTGAGTGAGTGGATTGCAATGTCATTATTATGATATAATCATAATCACAATAATAATATAGCATGATGCCAGTGCAAAGTTGAAAAATATTGCCTTGCAAAAAAATACATCGCAAATTATAAAAAAAATGGAAAACTATTTTGCTAGGTAAAGTGATCCAACCCAGTATCAATTTGCCAAATTTTGTGGAGGATAATGTGATCCAACCCAGTATCAATTCACCAAATTTTTCTCCTACTATGACCTTCAAATATTAACGAGTATTTCAAATGCTACTACTCTTTTTGTAAGTTAATTTTGCGCAATAAATTTCATAATACAAAGATCGAGCAAGCATTATACCAGATTTGTTTTGTAGAACTAGTTAATGACATGCAAGATTCAAAAACAGCACGTGTCATTTTGTAACGACGTGTTTATTGCGGAACAAAGAACATTTGAACACATTGAGACCTCAATTTGGTAATTTGATAGATAAATTATAATAGAAAGACTGATGATAATTAATACTCTTGAGACAACGAGAAGAAAAGTTACAGTTTCTAATTGTAAGTAACATTTTAGTCAGCAATAGAATTGACGATGGATTTTGGATGGATGGCGACCCAGTAGTTGCCCAATTCAATTATGACTAATTACCTATACTCGAAGCATTTATTGACATTTACTACTATAAATAATACGAAAATATTATTTACATTACACTTATTTATCATAAACCCATAACTAGCAAATTCCTTAAGCATTTGATCAGAAATATTATTGACCACATCTACTACGTATTATATATAATAGGTACTTGACTTCATATTACATAACAATCTCTGCTAATAAATAAAGGAAAGTGATTGATTAATTTAATGACACCTCAAGAATATCTGATATCGATTCTGGCAAAATATATTGAAGTGATTTGTGGTTGCTTTTTTATGATTATGTTAATACTGCTCACACCCGGACGCCCAGTCACTGGGTTGGCATGCTATTAGACATTTGAAGTACCACCAAAAATTTGCTGGATTAGTTGCAAACATAGTTATTACTATGTCAAGTGCTTCAAGAATTTAGATTGATTTGTATAGATATCTTAATAAACTAGAAATTGTAATATAAAAATTAGTGGAATGAAAAAATACTTGAATTAAGGAGTATCAATGTACGATTTCCAGTAGATGGAATCGAAACAAAGGTTATGTTTTTGAATATTACAACATGAGTCCAGTGATCATTCCAGCGAATCATTTCCATGTTTTTTATTATTTTTTCCTAGGTATAAATAAATTAAGCATCCTTCATCTTTAAGACGAGAGATTTATTGCATTGCAGCAATTCACATATCGTGACTGAGGTGGAATAAAATCTGGATTTACATTATCAAGAGAATACCAGCAAAAGGTTGTAACAGGTTATGGCAGGTTTTTGAAGGAAACAGACACTTCGATATGTACTTTTGCTCAAGGCGGATAATTTATGCAATAAAATTAGCAAGTGCTATATAATAGATGCTTCTAATGGGCATCATCATTTTTAGACTCAAGGAATGGAAATATGAAAAGAATGAAAATCATGTGTTTAATGTAGTTTAAAAACCTACTTCATTTATAACAATTTAGAAATAAGAAAGGAAATGTGGAAAACGAAAGTGATTT
>NW_020539724.1:9190196-9212235 GCF_003426905.1 Ctenocephalides felis | reverse complement strand
ATGCAGATATATAGCATATTTAGTAATGCCAATAGGCAATTTCTGTAGACAAAGGTATAGCTGCTCTTTGTTGATCCTTTGAGATAAGCTTCTGGAATCCAACTTTGGAAGATGCTGATTACCAGCAGATTATACAATATTGTGCATAACATTTACATTGAGGTCGTTTAATTTGATAATCTTATGAGGATTGATTGATTTTTACAATCCTGCAAATTATGATCATTCAACTAAAAAATTTCTTGATGAACCAAAACCATTTTGGACCATTTTGGAGATTAGTGGTTGATTTGAATGGTTGATCTTCAATTTGATGCTGCAATGCCAGGAACAGTCTATTTTCACTTAGAAACATATTGTCATCTTTATAAATACTTTCATATCCCTTACTTTCTTTTCTATCTCTATCGTATATTGACTCCAATTTATCAGTCTGATCCTGTCGATGCATTAGTCAGGATATAACTTTCACCAAGGCGTTTCTATTATCCAGATTTTGCATGTTATGAATCATCATTGTGGGCAAACTGACAAAGGTTAGTTTATTCTAAACTTAATATATATGATTTAGCCTTAACACTAGATCAATTCAGGGCAACTCTGAGGAGGAAAGTAATCATCTGGAACTCATCTGGAAATGAAAAGCACTTCCAAATTGGAGTTTAAATTTTTTGGTACAACGACGTATTCAAGTTATTTTATGACAAAGCGTATGTTGCTCCATGTGGTATTTGTAAATATGTAATTAACGTATTTATTTAAGGACATTCATCAGAATGTGTTATTTGAACAATGAAACATGCTTGTAAAAGTGTCTGAATTTTAACGAATTTTAAAGTTACGCATGTATGTATATTTACAGTTCTAAAATATTCCATGGATCATTATGGAATATGAAAGATAATTTCATGAGAAAATGTAGAGTGTAAGCAAATTTTCGCATTTTATTTGAAAAATGGATTAAAAATATTTAGGTTGGTCTGTAATTGGTAAAGTTACTCATATTTATCTTCCCGTAGGGTAAGACACAGTAAATGCAAGAAAAATTTGGCTTACGTTTGTATGTGTATGTGTGCACGTGAGCATGTATGCAAGGGCAGATACAATTTTTTGTCCGCGATTTCTAGACGATAGAGATAGAGGATAGAGATAGAGGATAGAGATAGAGGATAGAGATAGAGGATAGAGATAGAGGATAGAGATAGAGGATAGAGGATAGAGGATAGAGGATAGAGACGGAGGATAGAGACGGAGGATAGAGACGGAGGATAGAGACGGTGGATAGAGACGGAGGATAGAGACGGAGGATAGAGACGGAGGATAGAGACGGAGGATAGAGACGGAGGATAGAGATGGAGATAGAGATGGAGATAGAGAATAGAGGATAGAGAATAGAGGATAGAGGATCAAACGATTTGTGTTTATTGCACTTCTGAATTGCAGCAATATTAAGTTTTTTTTTTTCAATATAATTAACTTAATTAATAACAAAACAAATCATACATTTAAGAATAAGGTTTAGGTAATTTTTCTCTAATAATTTAAAAAAACTGCATTGCAGATGGTTCTATGATTTTTTTTTACAATTTCTTTCGCTTTTACGATCGCGTGGCATGCGGGCGGCATGTCGAAATAAATTCTGCACGATACTGGAATAAAATATTCTTTGCTAATGCTGTTTTCGCATCAAGAAAGTTTACTGCATCGATTTTCCATATGGAAAGCTTATTCAACACCACCTAAAGAATATTATTTAAATCTCTTCAGTCTTATTTATGGCTAAACCGATTTCAAATAAAAGAAATTCTGATCTAATTTAGAATTCTTGCTGAAGAACAACATGATGCATCGCGACATGAGATTTCTGATTTCGTACGTGACTGCGATTTCTAAAGATTTCGATGTTTTCCAGAAAAAAGCACTTAAATTAAAATGGGTAGAACATAGTTTATTGATGTGCAGGTTAATACAAACTTAATGACCACAGATTTCTTTGACTTTTGATTTTCAACATTTGAGAATAATTGCTGATATAGAAAACAATACAAAATAGTACTTAGAAGCGATTCCAATTCCAATTCAATTTCCTTGCGTATTTTTGCGGTATTTTTGGGATTTGATTGAATTTTTGCTATTCCAACAATTGAACGTTACTGCAATCATTTTATTAGGTCATTTTATGTTTGTTAATTTATTTCTAAACTGCGTAATTACTTGAAACCTTATGTACACACTTATAAAGGCATCAAATTAAATCATTTATGCTTTTAAGTTGAAATTACAGATAAGCTATCTCAAAAGTTTTACTCATCAAAGCATGACGCATTATAAATGAAATATTCGCAATGCAGGTTTTAGCTGAAAATATTTTTTATCTGTGGTTTTCTTCAAAAGTTCGATGATCTTTGCTTTGTTGGTTGTAAATGATGGTATTAATTTGGGAGAGTAAATATCTTATTATTTGATACATTCACAAATTCTTAAGTAAATAAGTAAATATGATGTTGTTGACGAAAACTTTGTCATTTTAATAAAAACTTTGACGCAATATTTTCTAGAGAACAGAGTGCTTGAAACTGCTACCTGTAATAACTGATTATTAAAATTATGATCTAATTTTTAAACTTAGAACATGAATTATTTAGTTGGGAATTTGAGTCATGCTACAGGAAAGTTATTTGCTGTTGTTGACTATGGATTACATCATTTTTTTCTTGGAAAATTAATTCAAGCAAAGCAATAATAATAATTGTATATCGTTATCAAAGATTTACTACTTGCATATTGCTTTTTAAGATAATGGAAGCTTTTCAGGTTGCAAAAAAAAAGTTTTGTTTTGCAGACAGGCAGATAATGAACCCAAGTATAAAAATTTTATCTGGAATTCATTCCTTATTATACCCGAATTTTATCCTGCTGTTTTTGTTATAGAAATCGGAGTCTACTCATCGTGTTCTAATGGAAGTGTTAATTCTCCCACGAACAATATCAAATTATTCATTTTACAATTCGGAATATCAATGAATTCGAATTGCACAACCGTCTCATAAGCATATTATTCTATAATTAAATATGTGTATATCGGTGTCATGTATTGTTTAAAATGTAGATCGCGTACAGGGCTTTGTGGAATAAAATATAAGTAACGTTTTGCATTTGTAAGCATTCTTCTCACTTTCATACTTTCATTTGTTCTCGCTTCAATAATTTATCTATTTCACGCATGACTGTAGGGAAAAGATATATCTCCAGGTAGCATTGAACTACCTTGTTGGAGGAAAATATATAGAATAATCATAATTAGATAATACATAATCGGTAATAGATTTACAAATGTTTAATTTTGTTATTTGTTTAATGTAGACATCAGAATTGTTCATTAGGTTGGTAATATCTGTTCAAAATAGACAATTCATTTTTAAACAACTTCAACTGGACGACCTGACGGTCCTAGAACAGTTCCTTGTGGCACTCCGAATTTCACCATTTCCAATGCTTCATATGTTTTTTTCGCGAATTTATGGAATATTTTGAATAATTTCTCAAAACTATCCCACTTTGCATTTAAACATTTAAATATTCACACATATTTTACTGGAAAAACTAATAGAGTTACATAAAAAATTTGTTCTGAAAAAAGAAGTCCAATAATCTTACGAGTGTCTTCATTTAATTTCTTAAGATTTCCGATCACTCTTCAATTTTAGGAGTCTGACTCCTAATTATGTTTTCTTGATTTTGGCTCTCAATGTAGCACTACTATTAATGCTACAAACAATTTCTATTAATGAATCAATCAAATATTATGCAATATATTATCAATCTGCCAAAACGCTTCATATATCAAATAAATCTGACACCGGTTGTCTGGAATTCCAATTGTGTCAATCTATTAAATCAGGTATTAGGTTTTAATTAAAACATATGGTGATTGCGCAACTTTCAATGATACATATGTATCATAAATTTACTAATACATAGGCTGGAAATGATCACATTAATAGATAGAGAAAAAGGTATCCATTTTCCGGATCAATATCTGCAAATCGTCCAAAGAAAAGTATAAGATACTGCACCAATGCTGTGATATATTGTCTTACTAAATTTGGGACATATATTATTATGGCACTTCGATCATTTGTATACGTAATTTATTACCTCATTTAGTATTTGTGTTGAATCTCATATTATTTCCCGGTGTAAAGATCAAACCATGGTCGTAATTAATATCATTCAGCATACGGTTCGCTCACATATAGCCTCAGGCTACAATTTTGGTAAATGAAACTTTCGCTTAATTTGCTGACTACTACCTCTATTATTTCGATACAATTAGCCTTTTGCGAATTTTCTCTCTACATGCTGTGTAACTCAATTATCGATACATGTTAAGATACTGTTATGTAACTTAATTGGGCAAAAAATCTCTAAAAGGTGAGAATGAAATTGTAATGCAGGAATGGGATGGCCAATCTTTACAATAGCTATTTCGAAATTTATTCTTATCAATTATTGCTATTTTGTAGCAAAAGCTTTTTATTTAATATCGTTCTCATGCTCTTCGATATTCAAGTTTATGTTCTTTTCATATGATTGCTGCTTGATTTGCAAATCATATACAATATACTTTGTTGAAGATGTAAGTAATATCTTCAAAGAAAAACGTATCTTCGTAATAATAGTCGGCATATATATCTTTAATGTGTATTTAACGGTAATACGTTTAAATAGCTTTGGTAATTGCAATTTTGTACTGTATATGTACAGTATCATGTGAAGGTAATAAATTAAATGCAAAAATGAATACAGCACTACAAGATTAATCTGATTATAAAAAACACTATACTTGACTTTACCTTTTCACTTTTTAAAATTAGTTCCATGATAGCCCATATATTCTAAGATTATAAACACACAAATATTCATACTTTAAGATCCTAATAATTAATTGAAATCTTCTTCTTGCTAAAATTTTTATTATTAGATTTTCTTGGTTTTACTCTGTTTTTACAATGAATCAAGATTCTGATGCAGGAAATGGCTTGTGGTAAGAACGTGGATCAGCAACCACTGGTTTCAGGTTTAATACCCACCTTGTCCAGCTTGATATAAAACAGTAGTGATATCAGGGATAAAATATTCTTCTGATCCAGACTCAAGATTTTTTATTAACTCAAGATTTGTACTACTATTTAACTTTAAAATGTAATGACATGTAAACTAAACAATATGCTTCACGCTTTCGGTGACGTACGCACGTATAAAGTCACGCATACCAAGAAGCTTTGCACAAATACGACCAATCACAATTGACCCGTATAGGAATCATGTCATCGAGAGCGAATGACAAATCATTGGCATTCGACCTTGCCGTAACTCACTTCCGTTGCATTTGTACGGATTTACACCCATGTCGCGCCTAAAGAAGTTTTGCTTCAAAAATGGATCCACCACTAGGATGACTTCTAAAACGAACTGGTTAAGTAATATACATCATAACAGCTTATAGAATTAGTTTGATTGCTGATGATTTGGTAATAACTTATCCATGTGTGCATGCAGATTGCAGGATGAAAAGTCCGTACAAATTTTCCATTATGTCATCACAAACTGATAAAAGTCACCGATAAATTAATTATCAATCATATATTTCTCGCCATATGTACACCTTCAAGTGTTTCATTCACATTATTAAAACCAGATAATGTTACAATGCAGACATAATATCGTTCGCAGACTTATTATATGGATTCAGATTTCAGTCAGTGTTTTTAATCATTTTGAGATAAATTCGATCACCCACGTTGATAGATTGATAAGTAGAAATCAACCTGTGTGCATAATATACAACTGTCACAAGTGTTTCCAACTTGTTTTATTTTTCCAAATCATGTTTTAGCAGGATTGATCTCTATTTTAGGATTGTGTTACCATTTTCTGTGTCGTCGCGGTTGTAATGCGACCTTGTCTGTTTAACTTTCATTGGGCAAAATGTCGCCATTCACATGTTTTGTCCCATACGTTTTGTTTTGGTCGTTTGTCTGACAAATAATAATATGGTGTTATATTTCAACATCGGACACAACAAGCATTTTGCTATAGAGACACGTAATTTGCGCTTGTTTGCAAGTATTGTTTATAGATTGTATAATTGCCGCGTGACCAGACACCAGAATAAATGACCCAAAAGAAGTGGACAAGACCGTGCATATTATAAATTGATAGATTAAACTATGATAATCCTGAATAATTTTTTTTTCATTATCTTGGTCCTCCTACGCAAATCCCAATCTTCCAACTATGACGCATTAAGACAAGCCGAAAACAATAAACAAGCTGATCAATATAAAAAATTTGGCAATACCTTGTATTGGCATTTCCACTTTGCACTTTTTGTACAACGCATTCCACGAGCATAGAAAAAATGTCGAGAATCTCGTTCACCTTGACCAAATCGATGTAAATATCAACTGTCTGCCACTTATCAAACATTTTTTCTTTTGTATAATCTAAAAGTCAAACGGGCCATCATTCATGGGCTCGTCGTTAATGATGACAATTAAAACTTGGAGAAAAATTTCGAAATTTGAGGGAAGATGGACGTTTAACTATGAGAGGCAATTAATTTTGTCCATAGACAACGAAATTACATATTGGCAAATTTGATTATTCATAAAAAAAAGTTTAACAAAAATTAATTCGATGTTTACATGTTTAGTTTTTTGTCATATAGTAATTTTTGACCCAAAGTAAGTATATCTTGTTTACTTCAACCGTCTGCCGTCAATTTTATTTACTAAAATCTACACAGCTAGTGAAGTTTAATCGTAATCGTTATTAATATATTGTTTAAAATTCATAGAAAATATTTTAATGTGTGCTTCTAACTAAGTTTTATCTTTATGTTATGTACATTACCAACAATGGTTGTCTCAAAGCAAATATGAGCCGAGATTAGAGTTTGCTCTACATTCCTTATCAGGGCTCGTAGGTATCTAAAACAATAAAATCATTTCTTGTCTAATCTTTATGAAGGTAACACTGAAGGCAAACCTGAAAGTACCTATTTATTTTTTTGTTCTGCAAGATTTTTTTAAGAGAGTGCTATGATAAGTTTTTTATTCAAATCCTTAATTGCGATTCTAGCATATAGATCCTTGTACTTGAAATCATATTTTAAAATTTGAAAGAATTTACAGGCTATTTGATTTTCTTATGAGAAATCCATTTAATCATCAAAAACCCTTTAACAATTAAATAGTAAAATAACACTATGAGTAGTAAACATAGAATTTTAAATATTATGAAAAAAATCAATGAATGATAGAGTAGTGTTCGTAGTACTCGTAGTAAACGTAGTACTCCTCGTAGTAAACGTAGTACTACGAGTAGTAAACGTAGTACTACGTGTAGTAAACGTAGTACTACGAGTAGTAAACGTAGTACTACGAGTACTCCATTAATACGAGATATATCAACGACAGAATTAAAAGTAGTAAACATAGTAGTACGAGGAGAATTCATGAATGAATGAGTGGTAATTGTAGTACTACGAATAGTAAATATAGTACTACGAGTAGTAACGTAGTAGTAAAGTAGTACTACGAGTAGTAAACGTAGTACTACGAGTAGTAAACGTAGTTACAATGAAAGAATTAAAATAGTAGTAATTGTAGTACTACATGTAGTAAACGTAGTACTACATGTAGTAAACGTAGTACTACGAGTAGTAAACGTAGTACTACGAGTAGTAAACGTAGTACTACGAGTACTCCATTAATACGAGATATATCAACGACAGAATTAAAAGTAGTAAACATAGTAGTACGAGGAGAATTCATGAATGAATGAGTGGTAATTGTAGTACTACGAATAGTAAATATAGTACTACGAGTAGTAAACGTAGTACTACGAGTAGTAAACGTAGTACTACGAGTAGTAAACGTAGTACTACGAGTAGTACCACTAATACGAGATATATCAACGAATGAAATAAAAGTAGTAAACATAGTAGTACGAGGAGAATTTATGAATGAATGAGTGGTAATTGTAGTACTACGAGTAGTAAACGTAGTTACAATGAAAGAATTAAAAGTAGTATACGAGGAGTATTCAAGAATGAATAAGTAGTAAACGTAGTACTACGAGTACGTAGTTTACTACTCGTTCATTCATTCATTAAATTCTCCTCGTACTACTATGTTTACTATTTTTAATTCAGTCGTTGATATATCTCGTATTAGTGGTAGTACTCGTAGTACTACGTTTACTACTCGTAGTACTACGTTTACTACTCGTAGTACTACGTTTACTACTCGTAGTACTACGTTTACTACTCGTAGTACTACATTTACTACTCGTAGTACTACAATTACCACTCATTCATTCATAAATTCTCCTCGTACTGCTATGTTTACTACTCGTTCTACGTTTACTACTCGTAGTACTACATTTACTACTCGTAGTACTACAATTACCACTCATTCATTCATAAATTCTCCTCGTACTACTATGTTTACTACTCGTTCTACGTTTACTACTCGTAGGACTACGATTACTACTCGTAGTAACAACGTTTAACTCGTAGTACTACATTTACTACTCGTAGTACTACAATTGCCATCATTCATTTACTAATCGTTGTACTACGTTTACTACTCGTCATTCATTCATTAATTCTCCTCGTACTACTATGTTTACTATTTTTAATTCAGTCGTTGATATATCTCGTATTAGTGGTAGTACTCGTAGTACTACGTTTACTACTCGTTAGTACTATTTTATACGTAGTACTACGTTTACTACTCGTAGTACTACAATTGCCACTCATTCATCAAAATTCTCCTCGTACTACTATGTTTACACTTTTAATTCTTTCGTTAATATATCTGTATTAGTGGTAGAATGAATTAAAAGTAGTAAACATAGTAGTACGAGGAGAATTTATGAATGAATGAGTGGTAATTGTAGTACTACGAGTAGTAATCGTAGTACTACGAGTAGTAAACGTAGTTACCATGAATGAATTAAAAGTAGTATACGAGGAGTATTCAAGAATGAATAAGTAGTAATCGTAGTACTACGTGTAGTAATTGTAGTACTACATGTAGTAAACGTAGTACTACGAATAGTAAACGTAGTACTACGAATAGTAAACGTAGTACTACGAGTAGTAAACGTAGTACTACGAGTAGTAAACGTAGTACTACGAGTACTACCATTAATACGAGATATATCAACGACAGAATTAAAAGTAGTAAACATAGTAGTACGAGTAGAATTTATGAATGAATGAGTGGTAATTGTAGTACTACGAATAGTAAATGTAGTATAAATTCTCCTCATCTACTATGTTTACTACTTTTAATTCTGTCGTTAATATATCTCGTATTAATGGTAGTACTCGTAGTACTACGTTTACTACTCGTAGTACTACGATTACTACTCGTAGTACTACAATTACCACTCATTCATTCATAAATTCTCCTCGTACTACTATGTTTACTACTTTTAATTCATTCTACCACTAATACGAGATATATTAACGAAAGAATTAAAAGTAGTAAACATAGTAGTACGAGGAGAATTTATGAATGAATGAGTGGCAATTGTAGTACTACGAGTAGTAAACGTAGTACTACGAGTAGTAAATGTAGTACTACGAGTAGTAAACGTAGTACTACGAGTACTACCACTAATACGAGATATATCAACGACTGAATTAAAAATAGTAAACATAGTAGTACGAGGAGAATTTAATGAATGAATGAACGAGTAGTAAACGTAGTACAACGAGTAGTAAATGAATGAGTGGCAATTGTAGTACTACGAGTAGTAAATGTAGTACTACGAGTAGTAAACGTTGTACTACGAGTAGTAATCGTAGTACTACGAGTAGTAAACGTAGAACGAGTAGTAAACATAGTAGTACGAGGAGAATTTATGAATGAATGAGTGGTAATTGTAGTACTACGAGTAGTAAATGTAGTACTACGAGTAGTAAACGTAGTACTACGAGTAGTAAACGTAGTACTACGAGTAGTAAACGTAGTACTACGAGTAGTAAACGTAGTACTACGAGTGGTAAACGTAGTACAGCAGGCAGTACGAACTACAACAAGAATGAACTATAATTAATAATACAACAATTTCAATGGATAAAAAGTAGTAAACGTAGAATTACGAGGGATTACGTAATATATCGGAGTAGTACGAACAGATTTAGAATGAATGAGTAGTAGTTGAGTAGTACTAAGACTACTCTTAGTAGAAGAATCAAAAGTGAGTAACATAATACGTAATTATAGTATTAAAACGAGGAGCAAACGTAGCAAAATTTGGAATAAACGTAGTATGAACAATACTGAACGTAGTAGTACGTGCAGTAAACGTAATTACTATACTTTATGTAGAGGTAAACGAATCACTACAAATAGTAATGTAGTAGTAAACGTAGTACGATCTGTGTAGAGAATGAATGTATAATATCATATATAATACTACAAGTACTCTCAAAACCAATTTTCTGAGCATGCATTTTTTTATCAGAATAGTTTTTCAATTCACTACGAGCACAATGACGAACAAAATCTACTCTATTACGTGTTCGAATTTACAGTAAGAGTTTAATAGTTACAAGTTTGCGCACGTAACTTTATTTCACTTCCGTTTATTATGAAATCGTTTTGCATAAATGCCGATAAATTGCTGCCGGTCACAGAAAAATAAATAATTTTTTCTCGTGATAATAATTTCTAAGCATAGAATATTTACGGTATGAAGTATGTAAGGTAAATTAAATCACGAACTCTATTTTAATAGTACTAATTATAACTATTTTGTACACAAAGCATTATTTTAATTTTCTTATTTAATATTGAATTTAATTTATTTTTATTAAGGCATGGAAAAATCGTTTATGTAATTCTGTTTATTGTATTTATTTCAAATAACCTTCCATAGACCATGAAAATATTATTAGCGTACTTAATGATATCAGACAACATTAAACTTCTGGTCATGGTATTCAAAATAAAAATTGTTTTATTATATAATATTTGCACTGTGAAATAACATGACAATTCGCTGGAACATTTAATTGAAATATAATTTTTATGCAAATACGATGTACAGAAATATGCTTAGCAAAATTTGAACTAAAAATTTAAATAGATTTTATTAATAAAGTAAATAGTAAATGCTTTATAATAATACGAGAAGACTCCAAATATTGCTTGGTGTATTTTATGTTATTTTGGACCTCCTTATATTTCAAAGATTTTTTTCAAAATTAACTCTGATATTTAAAAGTTACTATATTTTTTAGTTATTGAAAAATTGATTAGTTATTAATTTCTTAGTATTATATCATTTGTCATCACGCAAGTATAATAGACAATTTAGTGCGGTTTAGATAATTTTTTTTTTATTTTCCATCTCCCACTTTGAGAAACTCTGCATTATATGATGTATATAAAATTTCAACTCGATTTTAAATCAGATGTATAAAATGCTTGGAATACCAAAAGATTCTGATGTTAAGTATCGATTTCTTCTTGCAATAACGGTAATGAGCATATGCATTTAATATTTCCGCATATTTAAATTAATTTAATATTGCATATATCGCGTATAATATATCTCATTTGCTTTTATAATAAACATTAATGCCTTCAGTTTTAATAGTCGGAGTGGTAATGACTAATAAATTATAATCTAAAGTATATTAGTAAATCTAATCATGTTTATTTACTATAAAAACTTAAACAATTTAAATCTTAATGGCAATAGATTATTCTCGGATTATACATTAAATAAGTCGAAGCTTGTTCATTAAATTAGACATAAATCATGCCATCTCTAAATTATATTAGGGGGAAGTCCCCAAGTGGCGGACATTTAAAGTTATTTATAAATAAATCAAAAAATATTTTACGAAATGTTAACAAAGGTAGATAACAAAGTTAGAAATTAAACTAAATTAACAAAACCGCAATATTTGCTAAAAAATAATTGAACAATGAAATGAAAAGATTTATACTCGCTTAAATAATACGTGTTAAATAGAGTGTTCGGTGCTTGGTGCCGTCCGGCGTTACGGGACTTCTCTCTATAACTTACTATAAAGCATATATTAAGATACGATTTGGAACGTACTACTCGGTGCTAATTATTTTTAATCAATTTGAATCAATACAAACATATATTGTAGTTGAATTTCTTGTTCAGTTTAGCTTAGTATTTATCTGATTTTTGTTTATAAATATTCTGTGTCTGAAATTCTAGAGCTTCCAATTTTTCTCCCAGCTCCCTTCCTATTTTTCATTTGGCATTTCATTCCTTTTGCAAAAGTTAACGTTCGCAGAGGCTCTATTATCTATAATCATTTATTAATCGACCTTTCAATGAACCCTGGTGGGAATGTCGCAATAAGGCATTCTATCACTTTACCTAACGATCAAACTATACTATAAGACAGAAAACAATCAGGAAATGGGCTTATTTTGGATTTTATGCTTAACTGGAATTAATTACAAAATTTAATTTACCTGGAAATGTTGATGGCGGAATTTGGCTGATGGTAAGACGTGTTCATCCTTGAGAAGGCCACCTGGTGGAAAGGTTGATACATATCGGGCTTGCTGGAAAAAGTGCAATAAAATCTGATACATATCTGGAGCATAATTATCTGGAACAAATGAATTAACAATTACTTTTTTTGGACACCCAATTTGATATTCAGTAAGCTTACGTTTCTCTAATTGCAAGTGCGAAATACTTGTATATTCCGTGTATAAGGAAGTAATATAATTTATCCGTCAATAAATTCATTAGAATATCTATCCTCTGAAATTGTGCATGTACAGCTTTCATCATTTGATTACGGAACACAGATCGACAGATGAGTTGTACAAATGCTTCTTTAATGTATATAAATTTATGTTAGTTATATAATCTTAAATGTTATCTTACACTATTTTAAATTTGAGACCAATTATGATGTACAAAACCAAGAAATTCATAATTCTTAATTCAATTATTAAGATTATTTTAATAATAATCGTCTTAAGACCGAATCATGAGTTTATTTTTAAAATGCTTACATTCTTGTTTAATTTTTCATTTCGAATAGGATCTTTTAGTTAATTATCCTATTGCATTTTAACCTAAGTTTTTTTTGGATTGCGGACTCCTTGTGATTTTTGTGGCTTTGGAATAGACGGCCCAATATCTGACTAGATTTTTCTTTACTAAGGATGAATTGGTTTATATTAAATTATCAATAATTCGACGTTTTATTTTTCTTTATTAATTACAATCTGTCTTTACAATAAATAAATAGTCATTCAGTAATTTTGATGTTATATTATTATTAACTACTAATTCTAGAAGGTTACTCAGTAGTAAACCATTTCATTTTTGACTAGTGTAATTTAATTTTGCTATTATTATATGAGAAAAAATTTTAGACAAAGTAAATACAATAAACAGCATATGTTATAATAATAATAGATAAATAAAATCAACAAATCGTGGATCCCATTTTCAAATTGTTGACCTCTATTTTCATTTTGAGGACCCTTATTTTTTGGGCTGATGTAGACCTTTTGCAAGTTCTCATAGACTCTTGGAGGGCCCAATAGATCATTCTCTTGACGATCATTGTTAAGGATAAATTAGGATTATTTTATAAGGATAATTATAAATTAACCAGCAGGATTAAAAAATGATAATATTGGAAAAGCTGTATACATTTTTAGTATTTTAATTTTTGTTGATTATATATTTCTACTCTATTTTCCTATCGAATATTAGTTACCTATGATTATTATTATTATTATTATTAACCCGGAAGAATAATAGTATGGCAATTTCAAAGAACCCACGTGTATTAATACAAACATTTCGCGTTTTTTGCAGTATCTGTGTTTGCACAGAGTACGATATAATACCTCAACCAACAAATAAACAAACAATACAGGCGATTGCAATACGGGTCACGCTTTGTCCGAGGTCAGAGCGCGGACTGCCGATATTACACGCTCCGCCTCGGCTGGGACACACTGGGAAATGTAGGGACAAATTGCACAAAAAGATAAAAAAAAAATTGTTATATATTTCGATTTGTGAAGACCTGAACTTTATGGATTCAAAGATTTTGATCGTTTGTGATAGGATCCCTTAATTTGAAAAGACCCTTAATTTGAAAATTTAACAATAAATTTCAATATGGTCTATATGGACCTCCAAAGATCTATGGCGACTTGCAAGAGATCTACATCAGCAAAAAAACAGGGGCCAGCAAAAACAATTTTAAAGGGTCAGCAAAATGAAAATGAAGGTCAACTATATGAAAATTTGGTACACGATTTTTTTTTGTTTTTTTTTTTAAGATCAACATCACATACATCATAATTTATCCTTAACAATGATTATATAATTCTCCTGCAAACTTAAAACACCAATATTTTCTTTAATAGTTTTATTTTCTCATGAACAAACACTAATCAATCCATATATATTATTTCTAGCTTCATAGCGTACCGAGATTACTGTGCTTCTTTCTATCTTATTATTCATACTAATATTTCCGTTGCCTTCAACCTATAATTACTTATTAATATAATATTAAATATTAAAATATATATATTCAACTGTTTAGTTTAGGGCATTTAGCAAACTTGATAATTTACAAAAAAGTTAGCGAACTAAGAGAATATCAGGAATGGATTCTCTTAGAAAACGATGTTCAGCGGAACATTTGACTTGCTCTAATAAGCTCATTTACCTTCATAATAAGTATATGTAATAAACATGCATTTTTTAAATTTTTATTTTATTTTTTTTAATTCTCTCTTTATTTACAACTGTGCAGTTAAAGACATTTAATAAAATTTTAAATAACGTGCACAAATAAAGTGCACAAATGTTACTATTGGGATAGTTAAATATAATTTTCTAAAGAGTACAATCATACGAGTAAAAGTTAATAATTATTTTTATTAAATCTAAAATTTATCATTTCAATTAATATTTTTTGTATATTCATTTATCATTATACAGCAATCAGAACAGCAATTACAATTGATAAAATTGAAATGTAATTTTAGTTCTCAGCAAGATTCAATGTTGATTTATTATTAGATTAAGTAGCAACTGTTTTTTCCACCAGACAGTTTCCACAATGTAATTTCTAAATATTCAACGTGTTTATCAACCATGAAATTTCATTAATGCAAAATTATTCGCTTCAAAGCTAAACTGGTCATAATCACTGTACTGCATGTTATTTAAACACCTTGATCTAATAATTATTATTGAACTGTCTCATAATTTATGCTAATTAAAATTTTATAGCTTTTGATAAATAAACTAAGTATTTTGCAACTGTACTGATTTTGTAATAAAATCTCTAGTATAAATATTAAAAAAAAAATAGAATTCTCCATAAACTGAAATATTACCATCACTTGCTCTTGCTTCCTCTATTTTGGTAATTAGTTCACATAAAATTAATTACAAAATAATGGGAATTAATTTAGTTGGTGTAAAAAGTAATTTACAAAATAGTTTTATTGTTTACAAAATTCAAACATGATAAATACAAAATAATTCCATGTTCGTGATGATGAACGAGTTTCATTTTGTCAAGGATGGCATTCGCGTCACCATCCTATTATTATGTTTTCCTACATCATTTAACATGCACTTAAGTTTCCAACATGCGATATTATCATTATCCACATATTACTTAAATATTTTATTTGTTTGTTTGATATTTAAGGGAAGTGTTAAGTACTTGCATGTGAAAATGGTAAAAAATGTACTATAATGCGACATTGGAAAAGTCGTTGTGCAAGGCAAGAAAAAGCCTAATTTTATAAAAGTTTTAGGCATTTGTGCTGTTGTCAAATATAACTCTGAATATAGAAATAATTCAGTTCAATAATCTCCATCAATAATATCCTGTTATTTTCTACTTCTATTTTTCGCTTTCCTCAGAAAATATATGCCTCTAATTTACTATGCGGTTCAAAAGCTTCGTTTTATGATCATCTATTATAGATCTTCACAATGAACGTTCCATAAAGTGTAGTGAAACGGCTTTTTGCTAAGTTTCTTCATTGGTTTGAACTTACAAGTTCGTGTCTGACATGGATTAATTTGACTCACCTAATTTCCTTTCAATTGCAGAAAATTAGACTAAAGATCTGCTGATCTTATTATCTACTTCTTGAAGTAAACGTTGAGACCAATCTTAAATGAATTATGGAAAATAGTAATTTAGCAATATTGAAATGCTAACTACTATTCTAAAACAAATCGAGGAAATATATCATCTAAGCAACTTGCCTTAAGGCAAAATATGTCGTTTATCAAATGGCACTATTTCGATATCTATATACGGATTCGTAAGCAAGTTTTTCAATTCATAACACTAGATTTTTATTATTTCCGCTAGAATAAGCGTTATTTTCCAGGAAACAACGTTCATTTACCTTTTTTTGTATCAGCTAGTTGTTTTATTCTTGTTCAAAGCTAGAAAATGCCTATAATAAATTAATATTTGTCACTATCATTATATCACGTACTTGGCTAATGGTTCATATATTTTTAATGTTCGCAGAAACTTTCAAATCTTTTACTTCTGTATGGTTAAATGAACAAGATTGATAGTGGGTAATAAAAAAAATTGTAGGAGAAATTGGTGATTATCGGAAATATTTTATTTGATGGATTTATGACATTTGTTACTATTTTTCACTTTAATTAAATTTTCTGCATGGTAAACAATTAGTCAAAGTTTGGGCTCAAACAATTTCTTCGAGTGTTATGATTTATGAATTCACATTTTAATTTAGCATATTTTACTAAATCATTTATATGCGTGTTGCAAACTGTTGTACAAGATTCTTTTGCTATTTCACATAGTTTTTATTATTTTTTCATCCTTGAAATATCCAAGTGATCTCTTTTGTACTCTATAAAATCAAAGCACGTATTTGTGCTTTTTGCGTAAAACTGAAGCACGTGATTTTCTATATTCGTAGAATCTGTGTTGCATTGAAATGATTACAAGCCTTTTATATAAATTTGTTACATTTTTATTTGCAATTTCTATTTTAAATAAAAATAGAGAAGAGTCTCTAATAGAAAAAGTTTCTTGAGTTCCTGGAAAAGCTGAAATTTTACTCAAAAAATGATTGTCCACCCATAAAACGTTTATTGGGGTTTTTAATTATTTCTTTAATTTGTTTATAACTAGTTTTCAAAAATTACATACTGTCTTAACTTTCACCTCCTTGACACAAACCCCTATTTTTGAAATGAATACAAGTTTTTTATATACATTTTTTACATTTTTATTAATAATTTTCATCTTAAATAGAAATAGTAGAATAAAATAATTAGGGAAGAGTTTATGATAGAAAAATTTTCTTGGGCTCCTGAAAAAGCTGAAATTTGATTTGAAAAAAAAAAATGTCTAGTCATAAAACGTTTATTGAGTTTTTTTGATTATTTCTTTAATTTTTTTAAATGAGGACTTAAAAATCGCATACTGTTCTAAACTTTCTAGGGTAAACCCCTATTTTGTTTAAAGTAGTTTATCAAATTTTGCTACTCTAGAAATTTACAAGAAATACTTTACATGGTAACACATTGCCGGGTAAGCTAGTATATATATATATATATAATATGAAGTTTTATTTATATATATTATAATTTTTACCTTGACCGATTTTGAGTGCCATCTCATTGCATTCTCTCATATTCAAATGATTCAGGGCTTGTCTGAACATTGTTTTTAAATGTGTGTCAAACAAATGATTGAAAAATAATATGAAATTACTAATGATAGTGCATAATATAAATTCGAATCAAAAATATAAATTTTCAATATTTAGTATCCGTTATTCTATATATTATGCATCCAGGAACGCAATTACTAGTAGAACATGGATTCTAGACGTTAATTCTATGTCTCTATAATTACATGTCATACAGATGAAGTAGAGTGGTATTAAATCTAGTTGCGACGTGTGTAATAAGAACTTTTAAGAATTTTTTTTTTTTATTTTATTGGCCTCCGCTTTTACAGCATTTTTAGCCACCTACATTATTCATATTATATTTCATCATATTCTATACAAATCTTACATATATATTTCTTATACATTCATCATATATATACTATCTTTTCTTATATTCTGATCCTCCATTCAATTTTCATTCTTCTTCTTGTTTCTCAATATATTCTTCACATCTTCTAAACTAAACTTTTTTCTTCTTACTTCTAATACAATTTTTTCTTGTATTCTACAAATCAACAATTCTTGATCTACTTTAATATTTTTATTTTTAATTCTGGTATTGCTGTAGATTCGAACCGAATTCCTCCAGCGTGTGAGTCGAGAACGCTACTGAGTGAGCTATTCCCACCACTTTTGCATAAATTCAAGTTGTTATTCTGTTGATTATGAGTTGACAAGCATATGTATGTTTTTAAAAGTCATATGCTAATTTTTTTATTGATTTTTTCCTCGATGATTAGTGTTAGTTTTAGCACATTGACACCTCGTGTTCTTTTCAAAGTTGATTTTTAATTTATTCAATGTTCAGTTTGTTCGATGCGCTTGACAAGATATTATGTCGCGTTGCATACTGAAAGAAGATTGTTGGCTTGAAAGTAAAATACACTGTTAAAAAAGGACATATAAAAAAATCATCATAAAAAGTTGATCATATATTCTTATATAAAAAATACTAGATGACTCGACAGACGTTGTCCTGTACATGTCTCCAATTTTTTAATATAACATACTAAATTACCGTTTACCTAAAAAATAATAAATATTGTTTTTTAAATACTCTTTACGCCAAAATGCGTTTGTACATTTAATATGAGCGATGTTAAATGTAGAATGCTTTAAATAAAATACTGAGTCTCAATGCCCACACTATATTGGAAATTGAAGTCTTTTAAACGGTAACATAACCATAACATAACACTGTACTTCATGTTGAATTAAATTAATTTAAATTTTTATTATTTAAAATATCCAAAATTGCATCTTAAACTTCTCTGATCGATCGGATAAGGAGAGGCCGAACCGAATTGTATTTATCTTCACTTTCCCATTTGTTGGTATAAAGTGAATTTTTACGAATTTTAAAAATATTGTGGAAATTTTAAAACAGATGCAAAGAAATTTTATATTGAAAAAAAAAACTATATTGAAAATTTAATACTCGTATCTTGTGTTGGCGCCCTCTAAGGCGGCGCTCGTACTTTTCGCATGCATCGCATTAAAGGTAGGTCCGGCCTTGATTAATACTTAATTTCATGTTTAAAGTGAATTAATTTGTCATATCTGTTCATATGTGTATCATTCAATCTGCCATACATATACTGTATTTTATATTATTTTAATTTCTGGCACATCTCAGCTGCTTTTTGGCGATAATAATGTAGACATTTCATTTTTCTTATTCATAATCATAAGTTTATTATACATATTCTAATATTGTCTAGGCTCATAAGTAAATTGAAATTTTTGGCAGATGATAGTTTTCATTGTTTTCAATGCAAACAATGACATTTCTTATTACTACTTTACAGTGTAATTATTGCATATTTTGTGCGTTACCGTGTACGCTCCTTCGGTTACCGATCGCCTACGGCTTGAAAATATAATCACTTGCTCACGTATCTAATTTCTTTAAGAAAATAATAAAAATATACAGAATATTTAAATAACAAACAATATACTTAGCAAAATAGCTATCTAGAAATAAAAACAAATTAAAACGTTCACGAATTTAACATAGAGTTAGGAAATACGGAATTGGGTACGGCAGTGTGTGCAGAATTACTAGGTGCTCATTGAAGAAATTAATTAAATGATAAAAAAACGTCGTACTAAGTGTTATAAATATGATAAATTAAGTTTATAATCAAGTGACACCAATTGATCAAATTGACACAAATAAAGTGTAATGAGAGCGAAGCCAGACACCCATCAACCTCGTATCTGATAAACTATTGACGGATTCAACTTAAATTTTTGTCAAATATTTAGTAAAGTATAGTAACATTGTATGTCAAGTTTTATCAAAATCGAATTATGCATTTTGGAAAAATACAATCAGTTTCAATACTAAGTATTGAGAGCGGAGCCAGCCACCCAACAACCTCGCATATATCTCAAAAAAACTATTGACGGTTTCCAACTTAAATTTTTGTCAAATATTTAGGAAAGTATAGTCAAATGTATGTCAAGTTTCATCAATATCGAATATGCATTTTTGAAAACGTACAATATTTGTTTCAATACTAGTATTAAGAGCGGAACCAGCCCCATCAACTCGCATATCTCAAAAAATATTGACGGTTTCAAATTTAAATTTTTGTCAAAATTTAGTAAAGTATAGTCACAATGTATGTCAAGTTTCATCTAAATCGAATTATGCATTTTGAAAACGTATAATCTGTTTCAATACTAGTATTGAGAGACTATGGATGAACAACTTTAAATTTTGGAAAAAAGTCTTGGGTGGTATTGAACTATTGACTGCGTCTGAATACAATGGATTTAATAAAGTCACAGCAAAACAGCTAAAATAAACTGAACAAATAAAACCAAAAGTAAAATAATTAAAATTTTTGTTGTGTGATTGACAGAATAATTTGATTTATAAAAATGATTATAAATTCTTGACCATTCATGATAATAGAAAATCTAAAATTACCAACATGACCACGTATCGAATAAGTCCAAGATTACTTCAATACGACACTTGAGATATTATTACACACGATTTTATTGTTCTTCGAAAAATATTTTGTTATAAGATCTTCCAAACAATGCTGTCATATATATCAAAATCATCGATTTGTTCCACAATGGATTATAATAATGGAAAAATACAAATGTCAATACGTTCGAACAATGGGTATTGATTAATGATATCATTTTTATTAGGAGAACAATAGACTATCAAATAAAATACTTATGTAGAAATTTAAGAAGAAATTTCTACAAACATAATATATTTAAACATGTAATAGAAATTGATTGGCTTATGGTTTCCTATTTCGATTCTAAATATGTTACATAATAAGGCGGTTTTATGTAAATTGAATATAGAATAAATAATGATGTCTCAACACATCGTAAAGCTGTCGGCCGTAAAGATTGAGATGAATTCGGAAATCGTTTGAAAAAAATTTTTATTTTAAATTGATATTTTTTATTATATATATATATATGTGTGGCTCTATCCTATGCATTCACAAACTATTCATTCAAATAAGATTAATAGTAATTGTATTTGGAGAACTTCATGTAATTAAAATAACATACTTCATGACTGCTTGTAGTTTTTTACTTTTTCGCTGGCGATATAATCTCATTCTTTGAACAGCTGTAATATCTATCATGCCTAAAAAATATTTTCCATTTTAATAACTACATAGATTTATAGAAACTACGAATAATATAGAAATTATTTCTAATCAATAAATTAACGTTTATACACGCACACAAATGCTTAATTTGTTTTATTATTTCAAAGGATCCTAATTTTCACCTTTTTCCAAAAGAGTACAACTTTCGTTTTGTCTTTGGGCTTTTTGATAATGTGAAGAGTTGTATATTTGTAATATGGGTTATCCCTTATTTGATAACGGTAGTATTTTATTAATATATTATCATTTTCCCAAGACATGAGATAATATAATAAATATATTTTATTTTTATTGTTACAGAATGTAATAAATAGTAGATTTCTCAATAAGTGCCGTTAGAATTTGTGCTCAATACTTCACAACATTCCATAGTAAGTCGTTTGAATTAGTATTATTAAACAAAGGACAATGCCTCAGGTGTGATTACAATGACGCCCTCAGTTCTTGTCCAGTGACAAATACCAGTGTTTTCATTTTATTATTCAATTGAAACTTCAAATTGTTTTAATAGAGGTTAAGGTAATGAAAATTCTACTCATAGTAATCAGATGGTAACCAGCACCATTCCTA
>NW_020539724.1:9170005-9189196 GCF_003426905.1 Ctenocephalides felis | reverse complement strand
TTGCAAAAAATAAAATACGTACTGTTATGACGTAATGTTATGTAAAACTTATTACTTGAATTTGTATCAGACTAATTAAAATTAATAATTTGCAGATTATATATTAAATTAATTTGTTTCTTAGCTTTATATATATAAAATTTGGTCAAATAAATTATCTTATGGCAACAAAGTCTATACATACTTATAAATAAACATTATAAACAAAATAATATGTTAAATTCATTTATAAAATTCTCATACTTGATAAATCTTCAAATATATTCAACATAGTGAATAAAGTCTTTTATTGAACTTTTCTTATTTTAGAAGTTAGCATGCTGTAAACTTGCAAAATGCCTTCGACAAATTCTCCAATTTCCATTTACTTTCCAATATTATGAATACTATAAGAACAACTATAATCTAACTCTAATTTATATATTCTTCAATGTATGAGTAGAATTAGCTGATGTGAACTTTGTCTGCGAAAAGGATTCCAGGGTAATTTTCTTTGTCTGGTCTGAGCTTGTGCCAAGTTCCTGGTGGACTAGGACCTCCACTGGAGACTCCGGAACTACTAGAATACGTCGAGACTGATCCTTTATTACCATTGCCATTCATGTAACCATTTCCATTGGACATTGGTGAACAAGATGATGGCTAAAAATCAGACAGTTATGAAATAAATTTAATTAAAAATTCCTGGTAAGAAATCAATGTATTCAGGCGAAGCTAACCTTGAGATAATTTTTGTCCATTGGCGTAACTAATCTTAAGGTAAGTGATGTGTTAGCATTTTGTATTAATTGCACTACTTCTTGATGGGGGAGACCACTTCACATCTTATTTCCAATACCGACTACATAATCACCTTCTTTGACACCACCAAGCTAATAGAAAAAAACATATGAATTTTAAGATATTATTTGATTACCATGTTTAAATTTTACTTACATCTGCTAAGGAATGGGCGTCCACATGGGATACAATTACAGGCGCATCACCTCGTACAGCAAATCCATAACCATCGTTTTTCTACATACAACAAATACTTGTAATGTAAACAAATATAGATTTTAATAAAATGATAAAATATGTATATATACCGGTTCTTTGTGTCTTTGTAAACGTACTACTCTAGGAGCGGTCCAATGTCTTCTTGCTGAAAATATAGCAATCGGCCCCAACGCTCGGAAAGGGTCTTCAACCCTGTGAGCAGCCAATCTGGCTCTGTAACCGTTAATTGAAACTTGCTGGAGGCTGCAAAAAAATGAATATTGCAAAAATTGCTTCAATAAGGGCGTCTTGAAAACGATAGATATCAATTTCCATACTAACCTTCCAAAGGTGGAGCGTCCAACATTTCAGCCAGTTCAGCCATAGTTCCTGTTTCTTCTTTACAGCAGCTGCAGTAGATGCTGCTTCACTATGTGCCATCCTCAAAACTCTCGTCAATGCAGATTTTCCTTTAAGTTCCCTGCTCATACGTTGTAACCTCTGAGCTTCATGACAGGCAATAGCTTCCCTCAAATGTGCTATTCCAAGTGCAACGCGATCTTCAGGCACACTTGAAGTACAAGAAGCAGGGCCTAGAATCGAGGCTGCAGAATGCTGGTGGGATAAAGCTGAAATAAATCGGTAATTGAAAAAAACTTGACTGATAATTCTATTGCTAGTGATTGTTTTCCCATCTAACCCGTATAATACTCCCGTTTTACGCCAATAAGCGCCGTCCAAGAAGCAGGAACGAATTCTGCTACTGCATCAGCAGCAACTGCAGCGTGTAGATCACCATAATCGCGCGCTACTTGCCCAGCTTCACCAGCCAAATCCCTTTCGAGGTCTCCTCGAAGGGATAAGGCATCTTCATCTTCTTTATCAGTCTCTTCACCATTGAGAAGTGATCGGGATTGCAATGATAATTTCTCGTACAAGCATTCACGAGCTTGCGCCTATTAGGAAAAACGACAAACAAGTTTCATAACATTGAACAAGCCAGTGAAAACATAATTATATTTATATGTTGTGTGTTATATTTAACTAACCAGCATCATTTGGACTAAAGTATCGAGCACTTGTGGCCTTAAATCCATGGAAGGAGCATTCGTGAAAGTATCCAAAATATAACGGAAAACACCAGCTGCTCTTAGGAAGCTATCTACTGCGGAATCTAATCCTCTACTGCTATTGCGCTCCTTTAAATTTCGAAACAACAATTAAAAATAGTTTATATGAAATATAATACTTGGTCAATTTAAATTTATTAACTTGTTTAGCACCAATTTGCGTGTATACAGCACCTAAGTTGAATAAAACGCAAGCTTTCTCAAATGCAACTGTTCTTTGGCAGGACGGTACACCTGTTGAAAATAATAAAATTGATCTATTATTGTAAATTGAATTATTATTACCTTATAAATATATTACCTATAATGATGATTTATATAAATCTTGGCGTAATAAAATAAAAATATGGTAATATATATAAATATATTTAATAATTTAATACCTGTTAATGAGTCGTACCACTCAAAATAAACGCCTAAGCTTCGATCAGGTGGAAAAAATCTTCTCTCAACAAAATATAGCATATTGTAATACCTAAAGAGCAACGCGGCTCCTGATGAGTCTCGTGCTGGTGTCCTGATCGCCTAAAAGTAAAACAATTCAAGTAAATATTTATTTATGATTTATTTTATATTAATGACAAAATTAATTTACCTGTCTTGTATCCATAAGATCAGCTATGGCATCTTGGTAGATAGAAGCATCTTCACTATAATGTTCTAATATAAAATCCGTAAAAGGTTCACGAAAATCGACCTCTTTTGTTTCTTTAAGACCCAAAGGTATCATGGGCACTGCGACTTGTTGACTTGATATACGGAAATTTAAAAATAAAAATTAATCATATAAAATAGTCACATTTTGGTCAGAAGAATTTTTTTCTAAACACAAACTTTTTTCTTGATTTTCAGGTCCATTTATCAGACATATATGTCTCACATGGCTCATGTGGAGCTTCTTAGCATCAGACACATATGACTAACATGGCAATTATCGTGTTAAATATTAGCTTACCTATCATTTTGGTATATTTCTACGGAAGAATTTAATTCAGCTAATTGCTCCTTTAACAACTGCAAGTTGGAGTTAACGAAACTTAACTCCAGTGCAACTGTGTCTCGTAATTTTCGATTTGTTGTGGCCTAAGAAAAATAATAACTTTAGTAAAAAAAATTTAATATTACTAAATAAACAAAGTAATTTGTTGTTAGAATTCGATTTACCATGTTTGACAATATTACCTTCCGTACAAACCGATTTATTAATGGTTATTTACAAACTAGGAAGTCGTTATATCTCTCAAGTTAATAAATGTTATAATATTATTGGAAAGTATCAAAGCAATGACAGACTATAATTTGTCAAACAAGAAATCTCTGATCAATGTGAATGCTTGATCGATTTTCATTCTAAAAAACCTTATTTATGTACAACCGTCAATGTTTTCACTAAGATTTTCTCGTAAATGCAGAATTAACAGTATTATTATAATCACTTTCTATTTACATAGAAAATCTAATCATTAGAATATAATTTCTATACAGTTGTCATTAAACATTCATGCCAATGATTTATTTTCGCTTTTTATTAATGATTTGAGAGGCAAAAGTAGAAGCAATCCAATAATTATAATGGGGGAAACATAATTGTGACAATAGAGAAACTAAGTATATGATAATAAATTATATTTATTTATTAGTTTAGTTAGATAAAAGCCAAACGACTTCAAGCATATATTCCTTAAAAGTAATAATAAATCCCTATAGAATAGAAACAATATATTCCCATAAAAAGTTGTTCCTTATTTAAATTCAAGTAGTATACAATTAGATCATACATTGACAAATTAAAGATTTATTTCTAAACAAGCATTTAGAATTGATCTAAGTGTAAAAATGATGTCGAAATGTCCAAAATTTACTCACATGCGCACCATCCCTTTTGTGTTCACGTTTGATCTCAAATGATTCAGAATAACCCAAAACGTCCAGAAAATCTAGCAAACCGGATTTTTTGGTATAAATGAACTTCACATTCGGGAAGTTAACAATTATTATTATCTTTAAATTTAGAAAGTGCAGAAATCCCAAAACGTTTTCGTATAGTGCATATAAAAAGTTAAGATGATATCAAAATTCGTTCTGATCTTCGCATTTCTTCAACTCCATATAAAATATAAAACCGCATATAAAATATAAAACCGTTGACCAATACGGAAGATAAACAGGCTTTCTCTTAATTACTTGACAAGATTATCAAGAACGAACTTATAAAATATCTAAAGAATTTTTATAAACATCAGTGGATTATGTAGACAAGGTCGAAGAAAAGGGGACAGACACCTGAGATAGAAGAAATTTTAAAACTAATAGTACAAGACTATTTTAAAACCTACATTTATGAGAATATAGTAATAAAAACACAATGAATATGTTTATTTTATACTGCTTGATAACGAGCTGGCCGAGGTTGGGATCGAACCAAGGATTAGTTTCTATAACCATTACACCACGATGGTCTCTACGATGATTCTATATTACATATTGTGAAAGTCAGCACGAATAATTATTGTTTTTCAGATCAAATCTAGCGATATAAAATGAATATCATGATATAAATATATAAATAAAAACGTAGTGCAATAGTGCGTATTATGAGCAAAAATACATTGTTTTTATTTTGCAATATAGTTGACGTTATAATGAAATATTGCGTGTGATTTCTTTTGCCAAGATTTCTAAATAAACCTTTAAATATTGCAATAAACTTCTATTAGAACATGCATAATATTATGAAGGAATATACATATTAAAGTAGTATTTAGTCAAATTTCAACTCAAAACCTGGAAATTTAATATATTTCTATTTTGTTTCATCAGAAACAATGTTTTTATCATGCCTTTATTAAACAATCAATAATTTCTTAGTATGTTTTTTTTCAAATTTCCCAAAAACTTTAAATTAAAAAAAATGGATGAAATTATAAATCGCTCAATTCGGCATTATATCATATAAAGTACTTTCACTGATTACGTTCCGATAAAAGAAAGTAAAATATACAATACGAGTTAAAACAAGATCAAGAATGAAATATTTCCGAACACAAAAATTAAATGATGCTAATCAACAAGGTTAAATGTCTTCAAGAAAAAAGAAGTTTGCTTTCGCTTGCTATCCATATATATTTTTAGCATGATACATTAGATATGTGAATAATAATTATTTTTTATTTTCACTTATATTAACCAATTTTTTTCTAAAAAATCTAAGTTATATACGTTATAAACCAGGGACGTACGTGCCTTGGCGGGGCCACGTATCAAAATTGGCGTGCATTGGAGTGATAAAGATTTTTCACAAAATATAAAAAATGTATAAAATTAAAACGGAATTGAATTGAAAATTTTACAAATGGTTGCAAAATATATATTTACCCTCCTTGCCTTTTTTATGTAACTTGTAAAAAATTCAAAGTTGGTAAATTCAATCTGATGCGCGAGGTTGATGGGCTCCGCGCTTAATACTATTTAAACAAATAGTATGTTCTTAAAAAAAGATATTACGAATTTTATGAAACTATAAATCGACATACATTGGTACTAAAATTGGTCGGTTTTCAAAAACCGGTTTTGAAAACCGTTTTTTTTGGCGAAAATGATGGAATTCTAAAACCGTTTTTTTAGTGAAAAAAGTCGGTTTTCACTTTATAAATGGTAAATGACAAATATAGCCAAATGTAAAAGATAGATGAAAGCGTTTTCATTCTTGAAATCATATCGGTTCGATAGCATTTGACATCTTATCAGTTTGCAATGGTTCGCAGAAAGTTTTTGTATATATTAATTTAGATTTTTATACCAGTGTATATATTAATTTAAATCAGTGTGACTTCTTTTTGAAGAAGTAACTTCCTCTACTCAAACTTAAAAAAAAAGAGTTTCAAACCCTAGAAGCCACAAATAAAAGAACAAAAATCCTACAATTATTATATCAAGCTTTAAAAACAATTAAGCGTGAGAGTATTTTCTATTTCAGGAAATTTTGTGAATAAACAAAGGACACGTCCCCACTTCATCTTCTAGAATTACTGACTATTTTTAATTTTTCAAAATCACAAAAAATGCGAGAATGGGTCTCTAAAAATAGTCAGTAATTCTAGAGGATGAAGTGGGGGTTCTCAAAACATTGGCACCTGACCCATGTTTTTAGAAAACAGAGAACGATCGTCGTTAAACAGTTGTATCTCCTTTTTTTTATTGTACATGAACGATTTACAACTGTCCGTATGGACATTTGGAAAATATAACGGCTTATGCTAATTGATGTAAGGGCTGTAATTGATTGTGGTTGTTTGTGGAGTAACCTGTTTTATTACACTTTACTATAGAAACTTAGATGATGATGATGGGAAACGGGTGTTTGCGTTTATCCTTTTTGGAAAGTTATCTTACAGCAATATTATGACGAGGGTGTGTATCTCCGAAAATAATTTAAACTTTAAAAAATCTTCTTCTGCACATATTTTTGAACATTCATACTTTGAAAATATTAAAAAATAAAATGGGACTTTTTTAAATTCTAGACCCGAATAGAATAGACCTACTGTTATCCACTAAAATGTCAGTTAATTAAAAATTTAACTAATAAAAATATTTTTTCTTCACCTTGTATAAATTTTCTGCTCCTGCCCGCAGGCGCAGTTCTTTGTTGATTTCTTGGTTGAGCTTGCATCTTCTGGACTGCAACTTCCCGCGGCACGTTGCAGCGCGCGGGTCCGAGCCCTTTAACAAAAAATACATTATTAATTAAACAAACACTCAAATAAATAAAATTTTGTTGAATTATAAAAGACTGACTTATTCCTAACTAAAATAATTAGATTTGAAATGAGTGATCAATGTACATTAATGAATTTCTCTTGAAATGCATATCAATTACCTGATTTATAAATTCAATTACTAAAGTAAGATTTATAGTTACAGTTTTTGCATTTAGAAAGTTCAAGTGCTGAAAATGATTAGAAATCAAGATTTTTCAAATGTCCGGTTTATCTGGAGCTTGTTTGTGCTAAAATTACCATTAAAAGGAGTATGCCGGTGCTAATATTGAAAGTAGTTTTGCATTCAATGCGCGAGCTATTTTAATCGATATGATACGAATGCAGTTTGCTATAAAATAATTTAATGGATAAATTACAGGTAAATATTTTGATAATATTCTACTATCTTACTATTTATTCTTACCAGCTTACGTTTCCTTTCAAAAAAATAATTTGTGTCCGGTACCCACTTCAGCATAGTAATAAAACAAACGCACTAAATTCTATCATTATGACTCTACACATTATTGTTACAATAACAATATTTAGTTGCTTTTTGTTATCAATAATTTACAAATTTGAATATCTGAGATTAAAATTCATTAGTCTATCAATTTGAAGTATGCTGAATATAAATGTTTTGGAATACATTTGTGCAGATGTTGCCAATCTTATTGACATTTTGTAAAACGCTATTTGTGAACTGTATACAAACTTAAAATGCAGTATGGGTGTTGCAAAAATTATTACGTACCAAATATAAAAGTCTTAAAATTATATTTATATTTTCAGTTCGTATAAAACGTTTTAGTTCGCCTAAAACTACAAGATTGTTGTAGTTCCTAATACGGTTGTTAGTTAGGAATGAAGATAATGAAATATAAAAATAATAATATGTAAATATTATATGTAACTGACTTGTATGAAATTAAATAATTTAAGCTAAACACGTCGATCTCTAGTTACAATGAAACATCATTTTGCGTTTCCCGGCTCCAAACGAGTGCGGTCACTTTAACCTTAACCTCCGCATGATTTTAGGTTAAGTGCTCATAAAGGCGGGTCGCAGGGAAAACCAATGTTACAATTAACGATTATTATTTAATTTAATATTTGGAAATAAAAAAATCAGTTTTTATGCTAAAATGTGAATCTTTGCTATGCTATTACATTAACATATTATTAATAAATTCAAATAAATCGTAGTTTGAATAAATAATCCTAATCAAGGTAATAATTATAACATTTTATACTGGAATTGAGATATAATTAATAATATTATCTAAAAATTTGACATAATAAAACAATAGCAATTTTAGGCATAGTAAGACTTATTTTTATGACTTATGAACAAACTTTTTTTTTTGTTGTTGTTATTGTTAACAATAGATTTATTAGTACAAAATATATTAAATTTGTTAAAAATTCATTACCATACCATATCATATATTTATTATCATTTCCATCACGTAGGCAATTATGATATGACGTTCGTATAAGTATCTTTACTCATTATTAATCCTGGAAGATAAAAATAAGCAATTCATATTCATATGGTGGTGTACAATACCATTTTAATTATAGAAAGTATTAGAAAGTTTGAAAACATTTTAATTATTTCTTTTTGCATACATACTTATCTATGAACGTATTACATGTGATAAGTTATTGATTGCAAAAAATTATTAAAGTGATTGGCGAAAAAGTGTAAATATTGAATATAACTCTCTTTAATAAATGAGTCATGAGTATATGACAAAAAAGAAAAAATATATTGCAAGAAGTTATAAAATTTAAATGCAAATAAATTTTAGCATAAATTTTCGATTTTCATCGTAGAGTATTTATAGAGAACATATTTCACGTAAATTGATAGTAATGAATGTAAATCTAAATCTTAGCATAAATCGTTGATTTAATCGCGATTTGAACCGCGTTTTAATTATAATATTAGAAAAAAGTAAGATATTTAATTTTTGTAGAACAATAGCAAAGAACTTGACCTGACCAGATGATTCTCTATCATTAACTATTTTTTCACGTCCTTGGAAAAGATCATCCACATATATAATTATTTTAATACTCATCTTTATGCGAATGATTGTCTGCAATTACTTTGCAATTACGTTCACACTCTTATTGTTAGTTTGTTTAATAAGATTTTCAAATGATAAATTCATATAAATACAACATACGTTATTATTATTAGCATAAAAATGTTTTATTATAAAATTCTCATGATTGCAAATAGTGGGAGAACAGAAACAGCATCTTGTAATTAAGATATCATACATGGAAAACATTTTATGGAAAATACTATGCACATGGTAATAAAGAAATGATAATATTCTTGGATCAGAAAGTCTTAGCGTTTATAATCGCTTATTAATTTCCAAAATTAATTGACTACTTAGGGGAAAGCCGCGTAACGCCGGACGGCACCAAGCACCGGACATACTATTTACCTGTGACGCACACGGCCACGACGAGAGCAATCCTTTGCTGTTTACATTTGAGTGGTATGTAAAAATAAAAGTTCTACTTGATTGTTATCCGTAAAATGGTAGAATATTATTAGATCTTTTAACCAATTTTAGTAGGTGCCATCAGATGAATGAAAATGTCTGACCCTTAGCACCGGACACTAAGACGTCCCTTAGTGCTGGACAGTAAACATATTGACATTTCTTGTGAGAATTTACGTAATTTATTCCACCACTAGGAGACTTTTCCCTACTATAGTAATTTTTATGAATTCATGCACCAATTAGAACTTAGGTTAGAACAACCAATATAGATGTAACTACTCTATATATTATGATATTAATATCAAGAAAATTTTTGAATTCATTCCTTAACAGTACTAAAGTCGTACAATTTATTAAGCCAAGTGATTGTTAAATTCTTGCTTTCAGTCTGGTTTGAAATCGGAGCAACACAACGGAAAATCCTGTATTAAATGATCGAATAAAATAGAATGTTAGGTACAAAAACCTACATTTTGTCATGGTATTATGCAAATAGAAGGAAAACTAGAAGAAACATTCCATTTTCTTAAATTTATAATATACTTGAATTTGTGTTTCGTGGCAACTGATAATAGCAGTAACTATTCTAAAAACACCTTGACCAAGATCTGATACCTGCATTGTCTCATTTTCCTAACCAATACTTTCATTTCAGAAACTTTTCTATCTTTTTTGCAAATAATCTAGTATGGTAAGTGGTTTTTCTTTACATTTTCTAAGATTTATAATACTTTCAATCCGTTATTACAAAGAAACAAACATCGACCACAAAACCTGATACAACCTCGCTCTGGTTAACCTGAATGTTCGAGTTCTCATCATAACATGAAAATCGATCGCTGATTTTTTTGTTAAGATAGAAATCTGCATAGAAACATTATTATTGCCAATTCATATGGTTTAATTAGTCACGATGAATCGATTTTGTGAGTTTTCTTTACTCTTTGGAAGGCGAAGAAAATTGCAATCAATGGCAATAGAAGTAGCCACAATGCTCCCCTCTTCCAATGATAAAGTCACAAGAAAAAAATAGAAGTTTACTATTTAATATCAGCATCAATAAATTATTGTTCAACATAAACCGAATTGAAAACGGTAAATAGTAAGTTTATAGTTAAGACTTAATTATCTCTTAATTATGCAGAGAATTAGCATATTGTACACAATACTATAATCTTATTTTGCATATTCTACGGTATCACATGCGTTAAACAGAAATATAAATGTAAATATTCCAACGTTATACAACTACATTAGATTTGAATCAGAACGACTTAATTTTCTCACAATCAAGAATGTAATGATGTGATAAAATAAATAAATATAGAGTAGACGCTTAGTATTTATTTAAAGAAGCTTTGGATTTGAGATTAAAAGCTAAGTTTAATCAAATCAGTGTCAATTTTTCGTGATATTGCACCAAAAATCATAAAATGGTAACTTCTTACTAGAATAAAATTATAACTATAAGCAAGAAAATAAATATTTTATTTAAAGTGAATTTTATCACAAACTTCTTGAATTTAAATTTATTCTGATATGTATCATTCTAATGTATTTGCACAGGCCATTTTATCTGGATTCTATTCCATTAAACAATCAACATTTAACATGAATTAAGGGTCAAAAGCAAAAATAAAATGACTTTTCTTATTAAGAAAAAACTAGTTTATATATTCAACAGAAATCAAAATTATTTCTTGTAAAAATCAGATGCAATTCTCTAGAAACTTCAATTCCTTTTTGAACTATAAGAATGCAAAAGACCCACTGTTTAATTTTGCCCCAATGATATTATATATAATTTTTAATAAAAATTGAAAAACTGAATTGCATATAAATATTTATTATTTAAAGCATGCTTTATATTTTTTTTATAAAGCATGTTTCAAAAAGTTGATGTTCATATGCAATTCAAAGTGCTATGACGCCGCGTTTTTAATCGTTTTTAGATTTATAATCGTTTAAATAATAAGTGTTAAATAGAGTGTCCGGCGTTAGGTACCGTCCGGCGTTACGGGACTTTTTCCTTGTTAATGTTGATTAGAAGTTGAAAGAACCTTTAATAGAAAAAAAACACAGATTTAGAAAGAAGAATTTTATAACTATATTTAAAAGCAACCATTGAATTTTTGAACTGCAAAAATTTTGCAACAAAGCAACTGTGTACTGCAAAATTTTCGAAAAGTACTTATGAGAATTTCATATGTGCGTTGAATAATATAGATTCAAGTGGAAATTGTGATGATCACACCATCAAAACAAACTCAACACCCATCAAAATCTTTAATAATCTTCTTATTAGTAAACAAAACACTGTAAATATAAAAATAATCACTATTTTTCCATTAACTGTAACTTGAATAAGCTCGATGTAGTATTTACTATATACTATTTAGTTCTCGAGATGAGATTGGTTCAGTTAGGTTACCGGACGGGATCGCGCGACGCAACGCACTGATGCGTCGATAAGCAAAAGCTATTCGCCTCGCGATTTTCCACTTGGGGCAAAAGTCTATAAAAGGTACAAAACCAAATTGGATATCTGTCACGCATACCGAACCGAGTCGACCGCTTCGAAACGATTATTAATAACTTCACCTATATTCATAATCCGTCTGCCTGTTTTGAATGCCTTTCAAGAGATGGTGGAAGAGCTGGGGAACTGTTTGTGGATAGAAATTCATTCATCTACAACTATAACAGAGATTCACTGCACCGAGACACTGGCAAAAAGAAGATAAAACTAGTGGGGTGCATTGCATCGTGCCTTAAGGCCAATTGCTGAAACTTTCCGTACCAATTTTTTTTTATAAAAAAGATTAACCTTTTTTGAAACAAAATTACTTTGAAAAAATTAGATTTTTGAGAAACTATAAATTTTTGAATAAAAATTATTTTTTCGGAAGACTTTTTGAAAAAAAAATGTTTTCTTTATTTTGAAATATTTTGGAAGTTCTGAACTTTTTTTCAAAGCAAACGTACTGCTTTAACTGCATAGAGACGAAATATCAAAGCGCGTAAGCGCCGCGTCGCCGTCTAACGGATAAACATTGCTACAGAACCCATAGGAATGTAAACAAAATTCATACTTATTGTTAAAATCTCTATAAAATATCTTATAATTTGACGGGGCACTGTTTGCCCCGTATCTTCGGAACGGCTAGACCTGCCTTCGCCAAAAACTAATCAGCACGTCTCCTTTTCAATACAAATCGAATGCTTCACGAATTATTCAAATCGGTTGATCGGTGTTCCCGAAATCGTCGACGAAAATTTGTATCCGCATACACACACATACATCAATTATTTCTAAGGTATGCCAAAATGTTCAGAGAACTCTAAAACGTAAAGATATATAAAAATTTACATTTTCGATTTGTTTGCGATTACTATAACTTGCCCTACGGGAAGTTAATAATGATAGAGCACAAATAAGAATTCACTACAAATAAGAAATTAGACTGCATTTAGACATTTACTTTTTAGGGACCATCCATCAGGTGCACTTATTCATTAAAAGAAGTGGTACGATATTATGTCTATTTACCTAAATTAAAAAAATGTCAATTTTCCAAAAAGTTTGGGTGGCGGCGGGTGGTTAATTCACCAAGTACCACCAAGGGACGAGGAGGGTACCAAAAATTCTTAAAAATTGATCACGTGAGTAGTGGTTGAGCAATAATCACGAAATATCACGTGGGTGAGAGGGAGATATCTAGTAAATTATCATGTCTATTTACCTAAATTTAAAAAAAAATACTAGTTTTTCCAAAAAGTTTTAGAAGGGGCGGGTGGTTAATTCACCAAAAATCACCAAGGGGCAAGGCGGGATGCAAAATTTTTTTAAAAATTAATCACGTGAGAAGTGGTTGATCAACAATTACAAAATATCACGTGGATTAGAAGGAAAGTAAGATATCATGTCTATTTACCTAAATTTAAAAAAATGGTCGATTTTCCAAAAAGAGTGGGGGAGTGTGGTTAATTTTAAATATCACCACGTATCACCAAAGGACTATGAAGGATCCAAAAATCCTTAAAAATTTATCACGTGAATAATGGACGAATAAATGGAGAAATTTTGCCAATAAACTTTTTATATATTTTAATAGTATATTTTCTTCTCTACCCCAGTAGAAGTGAATTGTGGCTCAATATTGGCTTTGATGTGGGTACCAAATTGGTAAACTATAGGTATTGGTGCTACCAATTGTGGGTACCAATTGGTAAAATATAGGTAGTTACGCCACATATTGTTATATAAGATGAAAAATGGGCAACTTTTATAATTAGATCTCAAAACATTTATTGTCACATAGAGAATTTGCTTTAGAATTTTCTGTACTTTTATTAAAAAAAGTAGAGACATTTATTATAAATTAACTAAAATTATAGATTTAGTGATTATATATTATCGCCCTAGCTATTTATCTATTTATCCAATATCATTTATATTTCATAGGAACTGACATCATAAACAGTTATATTGAATATTTTCCTTACTGCCCATAAAATGAATCCTACACATTAGAAATAGTATCATGAATGTTTGCATGTTTAGAATACCCGTGGTATGATTTATATAGGTAACTACAAACGTAATAAGCAGTAGTTAAAATGAGAAATGCATTTGCAGAATGTCTTGAATAACAATAAATTAATACTATTCGATATCAAATAAATTCAGAATTAATAATATGTATGAATACATATGTGCACGTGCACAAATTGAATTTATAAGCGAAGGGATTGTCAAACCAGACGCAGAACATTTCTATTCACAAAATAATGATAATGGTAAAATTCATATTTTATAAGTGAAACTACATATTAAGTTACAAATCCTGATTAAATCTTTCTTATACTATTTTATTCAATAAAATATAAGAAAAATTGAGCAAGGACTCTACCTCTATATAAACGGATAAGAAATTTATATTCAATTATCTTAGAGTATTTCTCACATATTAATAATATACATTAAATTAACTTTTCTGATTTTACCTAAGTTATTCTTGTTAATAAGAAACTGCTCTTATTAGATGCATTTATATATTTATACAGGTGTTTAAATACACATTTGAGTGATTGCAAACTTGTTCTTGAGCTAGAAGTATGTCATGCCTTGTACATTCCGTATTTAATAAACCAGAAATTTAATATAATATATATTAATTACATTTCAAATAAAAAATAGAAATTCTATTTCAGTATAGGGAGGTATAGATTGTAAGGTTTGAAGAAATATTAAAAAATCTGGGAGATCAGAAGTCCAAGAATGATCATGCCAGGTGTTTTAGATTGAACGAAAAAAATGTTTTGTGAAGATTTTTTGTAAATAAATGATGAATAATTCAACTATTTTAGCTTTAAGGGAAAATTAAACCGGACGGCACCAAGCACCGGACACTTTATTTAACACGTATTATTTAAGCGAGTATAAATCTTTTCATTTCAAAATGCAAGTGCAGGAGCATGGAGGGCACAACCCTTTCAGAATGTTATTAGATCTTTCAACCAAATTTAGTAGGTGCCACCAAATGAACAAAAATGGATGTCCCTTAGCACCGGACACTAAGTCGTCCCTTAGTGCCGGACAGTAAACATATTGATATGTCTTGTAAGAATTTACGTAATTTATTCCAATTATTTAATTTTGTTCTGTATGAGTGCTAACGGTCACTACAAACCCCCATTTTTCGTATTTTCTAGTCAAAAAATGAAAGGCTTTTGGTGAATGCACCAGCTGAGAGCATCGGTGTGGCCCAGCCAAAGGGGTAGATAAATAGTGATTTTTTTTGCTATATCTAAGAATATTTGTCAAGACACATGTGCAGACATTCCAAAGTGTGGAAATGACTACAATGTGATCAATGCAGGTTATTTTGAAATGTCCGGTACTAGGTGCCACTGTTTAAAATCATATGTTTTGATACCAAAGTTTGAATTTTATAGCAAAGATTGCGGTTTTGTTAATTTAGTTTGATTTCTAACTTTGTTATCTAACATAAATCATGATCAAACTAGGGTACTTCCCCTATAAATAATACTGCTCAAATCATCCGTAAACACTATACTTTTATTATTATAACTAATAATAGTAATTTTACCATAAATTCCATTAGTAAAAAGTGAAAAATCTCAATTACCTCAAATTTGGGTCAGAGTTTATCCGTTTAAGTACTTTCATTCTATTGTCTCTTAAAATCTGTTTTTTCCGAAAGACTTTTATGACAGTAAAAAATTATCTGCTTTTTATTGATGTGAGATTAAAGTGCTTGAAAACTTTTTAATGTACATTTAATAAGGCTTATGGACGTTCACAATTTTAGACAACTTAAAAACTTTTAATGAACAAAATAATGATTTAAAGTTTTTTATACTGTGTAGCATAATAATGTAAATTGATACATAATTATTAGATTTATTTAAAAATAATATACTCATGTTCTTTAAATCAATTCATTAGATACATAAAATTATTTTAACACTAACAAATATCTGATATTTTTCCAACATTATATTATATGAAAAAAAAAGAGTTCGTTAAACTATCTATTCTTATTTGTTCTACAAACCATTAAGAGTTTTAATAAAAACGTTCAGAAGGAAATGCAAATTACAAAAATTTCTAATTACTGTAAGACATAAATAGTGATTAATTACAAGACAATCATTATAAAGAAAATTTTATGCTCTGTATAATTCTAGAATATGTATTCCATTATGAAAGTGTCGCAGAAAAATCAAACTTTCAGAATCTTCGACCGGAATGAACAACTTTTCATCATGATAAAGCATTTAGAAAGATACTATTTTATTATATTCATAAATAAACAAAATGCAAGAGAACATATATTTGCTATAAGATAATATACTTACATATATAAAGTCTTATAAAAAAAGCACTTAAATCACTCTAGGTTTTTTATTTTAATTTCAATGTAGTCAAGCTGTTAATTTCCGTTTACCAAATATTTTTATTTCTTGTTATATAATTTGTATAATTAAGGTAATAAATAAAAAAATCATGTAATAAACAATAATAATATTCTGCAATTTATAACACCATTTCTTTATCGCATACATAATGTTGAAAAAAAGAATGTTTAGATATTTAGTATGCAATTAGTAATTAATACGCTTCAGTAACTAATTATAATAATTAAGCCATAATAAAATTACTAGCCATTAATAACTATGTATATTTATAACTGAAATTTGAAAGTTAAACTTACATAAACGTTTTTTTAATTGAATTATTATAGAAAATTTGAAATGTTAAAATTTTAAATAAATTATTAATATAATTTTCAAAGTTTGATTAGAATTTTTAAATCATAAAAAAACTAGTTAAAAAATAAATACAAATAGTTGTAATTGTATAAGTAGTAACCTTGATTAATATAAAAAATTCACACCTGGGGTTAGATAAAACAAAACCTTGGGGCTAGTTGTAAAATGCAGGAATGGAATTGTTTGGTATGTAGTGAAGCATATACATGAAGATGGTGAATTATATATTTTATTTATAATTTAATTTTTTAACTCATGTGATCAGTTCTATTTTGATATGGGTTTTATATGAATCCAAGAAACAATAGATAAATTCTGCTTCTTCATAGTGAGTAAACGCATAAATTTATTATCGCATAACAATTTAATTAAAGTGCGTTGTGGGATCCAATTAGCTAATGTGTATATATGAATAATATTATTTTTGCAATGCAAATTTATTTTGCTGATGCAACGGATGCTAAAAAAAGTAATAAGATACATACTTAAATTCGATCACAAACTGTATCATCATCTAAATATTTTATAATTTAGATTAAGTGGCTGTGTTCATCTTACTTCAAATATCACTTTCATTTGTTTGATTTGAATTTGAGCAGAAGAAAATATTTTTTACCGTACAGCCTTTCAACTATTCAAAGTAAATTTAATTATGTAAAATTTATTTTAGGAGAAATATGGTTTAAGACATAATTTTATGCTCTATGTTTCATTTACAAGACCATAATACTTAATTACTACTACCATATACATTTTATCAAACATGTTCCAGGCATTCTCTTAAAGAGAGATAATTTTATAAAATTATGCACTTTATTACGTTAATTAAGATTAAATTTAATTGACAGTATTCTTATGAAAAATAATAACTCCTAAATCTTGTTTGTTTTTATAGTTATCTGTAATTAGAAGCTATAAAGAGTTGTTTTAGTATATTAAGATTTACATAAACGCTTCAAGCTTCATGAACATAGAGTATGAATATTTTTATTATAGTAATGAACAATACTTTATATATATATATATATATATATATATATATATTCATTATTTTCTTAAACATAACGGTTAAAATTGGATAACAATAAAAACAATTTTATCCAAATGTATTCAAAGAAGTTGAATAACGCTTTTGAGGATGTGAACATACACGCACACATACCAACATTATATATATATATATATATATATATATATATATATATATTTAAAAGTCAGAATGATTCATAGAACTAATAACGGTTTGATTTCCTTCCAAATATATAACAAGAAATTAGAATAACTTAATTACTTTTATCTTAAATGGCAGTAAGATGATCAAGTATGATTAAAATTCAATACATATGTAAATATTTTATCGTTAACCATATTTTTTGCTGAAATTTCATTTTTAACTTCCTGAAGGAGAAATTTATGTTTTTGCCAGAAAAATCCAATTTGATTATTTGAAAAATCGACGTATCAAGTCATTATGAGTTTAATTGACCATTTGTCCAGGTTTTCCCAAGAATTGTCTATCAAATTTCTACTCCATGTGGACACTTTTGGAAATAACTTATTTAAGTGGCATAATGTCACTTGCACCTAATTTATCATTTTTCTTTGCGATTGCTTTGAAAAACTGTTCAAATTTTTTTAAATATTTCGTAAATTTCAAATTTTTTAAAATATTAGTATAAAAAAATCAAATATTAAGAAAAAATTTTTTTTCAAAAATGTTAAAATTCCCAAAAATATTGTTTCCAAAGTTTTTTTAAAAGAGTGAGTCTTTTTTTGATACGGGAAGTTCCAGCAATTTTCCTTAAGGTCATGCACTACTAGTATTATATTGAAACAAGTGCCTATTTCTATGGTATATTATTAATTATTATAAACACTCTATAGTTACAACAATTATGGTATGATTTTTTTATCCACCTGGTGCCACCAGATTTATTTATCTCAACTTCTCCTCCGGCATCAATTCATGTCTCGTTCATGTCTTTCGATATCTCGATATAGGAAAGGATAAAAATCATTTAGACATTTACTAGAATATTTCTACGTTTCTAGTTGCATACTATCCCTTTCAAGATTTAATCTATCGAAGTTATGTATGTAAATACAAGTTCTGCGATTTATAGCAAGTCAGCGGTTTATTCGTGTTAGAAACGACGGTAATATATCATTAGAACTTGTTCTTATTGACTTCTGTAGAGTTGAAGCACATAGTAATGGATAATAAAAATTGATAGAAGTAATGGATAATAAATATTGGCGTTTGTTGTTTTTTAAATACAGATTATATTGGTTTTATTCAAATACATACTAGCCCTTGATAAACGTCATATCCATAAAATAGTCCAGAGTGAAGTGCTACTTCTTGCAATTGCACCATGATGGATTATTGACGATGTTAATCATTGTTATTGGTCATTAAACAAATAATTGTAACTTGTTATTCAAGATCCAGGTTCAAATCCACAATTATCAATACTCATAGTCTTATTATTTTTA
>NW_020539724.1:9139731-9169005 GCF_003426905.1 Ctenocephalides felis | reverse complement strand
ATTATCCGGAATTCGGATTATCCGGAATTCCGATTATCCGGAATTCCGATTATCCGGAATTCCGATTATCCGGAATTCCGATTATCCGGAATTCCGATTATCCGGATTCGGATTATCCGGAATTCGGATTATCCGGAATTCGGATTATCCGGAATTCGGATTATCCGGAATTCGGATTATCCGGAATTCGATTATCCGGAATTCGGATTATCCGGAATTCGGATTATCCGGAATTCGGATTATCCGGAATTCGGATTATCCGGAATTCCGATTATCCGGAATTCGATTATCCGGAATTCGGATTATCCGGAATCCGATTATCCGGAATTCCGATTATCCGGAATTCGGATTATCCGGAATTCGATTATCCGGAATTCCGATTATCCGGAATTCCGGATTCCGGAATTCCGATTATCCGGAATTCGGATTATCCGGAATTCCGATTATCCGGAATTCGATTATCCGGAATTCCGATTATCCGGAATTCCGATTATCCGGAATTCGGATTATCCGGAATTCGGATTATCCGGAATTCGGATTATCGGAATTCGGATTATCCGGAATTCGGATTATCCGGAATTCGGATTATCCGGAATTCCGATTATCCGAATTCCGATTATCCGGAATTCCGATTATCCGGAATTCCGATTATCCGGAATTCGGATTATCCGGAATTCGGATTATCCGGAATTCGGATTATCCGGAATTTCGGATTATCCGGAATTCCGATTATCCGGAATTCCGATTATCCATCCGGAATTCCGATTATCCGGAATTCCGATTATCCGGAATTCGGATTATCCGGAATTCGGATTATCCGGAATTCGGATTATCCGGATCCGGAATTCGGATTATCCGGAATTCGGATTATCCGAATTCGGATTATCCGGAATTCGGATTATCCGGAATTCCGATTATCCGGAATTCCGATTATCCGGAATTCCGATTATCCGGAATTCCGATTATCCGGAATTCGGATTATCCGGAATTCGGATTATCCGGAATTCGGATTATCCGGAATTCCGATTATCCGGAATTCCGATTATCCGGAATTCCGATTATCCGGAATTCCGATTATCCGGAATTCCGATTATCCGGAATTCGGATTATCCGGAATTCGATTATCCGGAATTCGGATTATCCGGAATTCCGATTATCCGGAATTCGGATTATCCGGAATTCGGATTATCCGGAATTCCGATTATCCGGATTCCGATTATCCGGAATTCGATTATCCGGAATTCGGATTATCCGGAATTCGGATTATCCGGAATTCGGATTATCCGGAATTCGGATTATCCGGAATTCGGATTATCCGGAATTCGGATTATCCGGAATTCGGATTATCCGGAATTCCGATTATCCGGAATTCGGATTATCCGGAATTCGGATTATCCGGATTCGGATTATCCGGAATTCGGATTATCCGGAATTCGGATTATCCGGAATTCGGATTATCCGGAATTCGGATTATCCCGAATTCGGATTATCCGGAATTCCGATATCCGGAATCCGATTATCCGGAATTCGGATTATCCGGAATTCGGATTATCCGGAATTCCGATTATCCGGAATTCCGATTATCCGGAATTCCGATTATCCGGAATTCCGATTATCCGCCGGATTCGGATTATCCGGAATTCGGATTATCCGGAATTCGGATTATCCGGAATTCGGATTATCCGGAATTCGGATTATCCGGAATTCGGATTATCCGGAATTCGGATTATCCGGAATTCGGATTATCCGGAATTCGGATTATCCGGAATTCGGATTATCCGGAATTCGGATTATCCGGAATTCGGATTATCCGGAATTCGGATTATCCGGAATTCGGATTATCCGGAATTCCGATTATCCGGAATTCCGATTATCCGGAATTCCGATTATCCGGAATTCGATTATCCGGAATTCGGATTATCCGGAATTCGGATTATCCGGAATTCGGATTATCCGGAATTCGATTATCCGGAATTCCGATTATCCGGAATTCCGATTATCCGGAATTATTATCCGGAATTCGGATTATCCGGAATTCCGGATTATCCGGAATTCGATTATCCGGAATTCCGGATTATCCGGAATTCCGATTATCCGGAATTCGGATTATCCGGAATTCGGATTATCCGGAATTCGGATTATCCGGAATTCGGATTATCCGGAATTCGGATTATCCGGAATTCGGATTATCCGGAATTCGGATTATCCGGAATTCGGATTATCCGGAATTCGGATTATCCGGAATTCGGATTATCCGGAATTCGGATTATCCGGAATTCGGATTATCCGGAATTCGGATTATCCGGAATTCGGATTATCCGGAATTCGGATTATCCGGAATTCGGATTATCCGGAATTCGGATTATCCGGAATTCGGATTATCCGGAATTCGGATTATCCGGAATTCCGATTATCCGGAATTCGATTATCCGGAATTCGATTATCCGGAATTCGGATTATCCGGAATTCGGATTATCCGGAATTCGATTATCCGGAATTCGGATTATCCGGAATTCGGATTATCCGGAATTCGGATTATCCGGAATTCGGATTATCCGGAATTCCGATTATCCGGAATTCGGATTATCCGGAATTCGGATTATCCGGAATTCGGATTATCCGGAATTCGGATTATCCGGAATTCGGATTATCCGGAATTCGGATTATCCGGAATTCGGATTATCCGGAATTCGGATTATCCGGAATTCGGATTATCCGGAATTCGGATTATCCGGAATTCGGATTATCCGGAATTCGGATTATCCGGAATTCGGATTATCCGGAATTCGGATTATCCGGAATTCGGATTATCCGGAATTCGGATTATCCGGAATTCGGATTATCCGGAATTCGGATTATCCGGAATTCGGATTATCCGGAATTCGGATTATCCGGAATTCGGATTATCCGGAATTCGGATTATCCGGAATTCGGATTATCCGGAATTCGGATTATCCGGAATTCGGATTATCCGGAATTCGGATTATCCGGAATTCGGATTATCCGGAATTCGGATTATCCGGAATTCGGATTATCCGGAATTCGGATTATCCGGAATTCGGATTATCCGGAATTCGATTATCCGGAATTCGGATTATCCGGAATTCGATTATCCGGAATTCGGATTATCCGGAATTCGGATTATCCGGAATTCGGATTATCCGGAATTCGGATTATCCGGAATTCGGATTATCCGGAATTCGGATTATCCGGAATTCGGATTATCCGGAATTCGGATTATCCGGAATTCGGATTATCCGGAATTCGGATTATCCGGAATTCGGATTATCCGGAATTCGGATTATCCGGAATTCGGATTATCCGGAATTCGGATTATCCGGAATTCGGATTATCCGGAATTCCGGATTATCCGGAATTCGGATTATCCGGAATTCGGATTATCCGGAATTCGGATTATCCGGAATTCGGATTATCCGGAATTCGGATTATCCGGAATTCGGATTATCCGGAATTATTATCCGGAATTCGGATTATCCGGAATTCGGATTATCCGGAATTCGATTATCCGGAATTCCGATTATCCGGAATTCCGATTATCCGGAATTCCGATTATCCGGAATTCGATTATCCGGAATTCCGATTATCCGGAATTCCGATTATCCGGAATTCGATTATCCGGAATTCCGATTATCCGGAATTCGGATTATCCGGAATTCGGATTATCCGGAATTCGGATTATCCGGAATTCCGATTATCCGGAATTCGATTATCCGGATTATCCGGATTCGGATTATCCGGAATTCGGATTATCCGGAATTCGGATTATCCGGAATTCGGATTATCCGGAATTCGGATTATCCGGAATTCGGATTATCCGGAATTCGGATTATCCGGAATTCGATTATCCGGAATTCGGATTATCCGGAATTCCGATTATCCGGAATTCCGATTATCCGGAATTCCGATTATCCGGAATTCCGATTATCCGGAATTCCGATTATCCGGAATTCCGATTATCCGGAATTCCGATTATCCGGAATTCGATTATCCGGAATTCGGATTATCCGGAATTCGGATTATCCGGAATTCGGATTATCCGGAATTCGGATTATCCGGAATTCGGATTATCCGGAATTCGGATTATCCGGAATTCGGATTATCCGGAATTCGGATTATCCGGAATTATCCGGAATTCGGATTATCCGGAATTCGGATTATCCGGAATTCGGATTATCCGGAATTCGGATTATCCGGAATTCGGATTATCCGGAATTCGGATTATCCGGAATTCGGATTATCCGGAATTCGGATTATCCGGAATTCGGATTATCCGGAATTCGGATTATCCGGAATTCGGATTATCCGGAATTCCGATTATCCGGAATTCCGATTATCCGGAATTCGGATTATCCGGAATTCGGATTATCCGGAATTCGGATTATCCGGAATTCGGATTATCCGGAATTCGGATTATCCGGAATTCGGATTATCCGGAATTCGGATTATCCGGAATTCCGATTATCCGGAATTCCGATTATCCGGAATTCGATTATCCGGAATTCGATTATCCGGAATTCGGATTATCCGGAATTCCGATTATCCGGAATTCGGATTATCCGGAATTCGGATTATCCGGAATTCGGATTATCCGGAATTCGGATTATCCGGAATTCGGATTATCCGGAATTCGGATTATCCGGAATTCCGATTATCCGGAATTCGGATTATCCGGAATTCGGATTATCCGGAATTCGGATTATCCGGAATTCGGATTATCCGGAATTCGGATTATCCGGAATTCGGATTATCCGGAATTCGGATTATCCGGAATTCGGATTATCCGGAATTCGGATTATCCGGAATTCGGATTATCCGGAATTCGGATTATCCGGAATTCGGATTATCCGGAATTCGGATTATCCGGATTATCCGGAATTCGGATTATCCGGAATTCGGATTATCCGGAATTCGGATTATCCGGAATTCGGATTATCCGGAATTCGGATTATCCGGAATTCGGATTATCCGGAATTCGGATTATCCGGAATTCCGATTATCCGGAATTCGGATTATCCGGAATTCGGATTATCCGGAATTCGGATTATCCGGAATTCGGATTATCCGGAATTCGGATTATCCGGAATTCGGATTATCCGGAATTCGGATTATCCGGAATTCCGATTATCCGGAATTCCGATTATCCGGAATTCGGATTATCCGGAATTCGGATTATCCGGAATTCGGATTATCCGGAATTCGGATTATCCGGAATTCGGATTATCCGGAATTCGGATTATCCGGAATTCCGATTATCCGGATTATCCGGAATTCGGATTATCCGGAATTCGGATTATCCGGAATTCCGATTATCCGGAATTCCGATTATCCGGAATTCGGATTATCCGGAATTCCGATTATCCGGAATTCCGATTATCCGTAATTTCGATTATCCGGAATTCCGATTATCCGGAATTCCGATTATCCGGAATTCGGATTATACGGAATTCGGATTATCCGGAATTCGGATTATCCGGAATTCCGATTATCCGGAATTCCGATTATCCGGAATTCGGATTATCCGGAATTCGGATTATCCGGAATTCGGATTATCCGGAATTCGGATTATCCGGAATTCGGATTATCCGGAATTCGGATTATCCGGAATTCGGATTATCCGGAATTCCGATTATCCGGAATTCGGATTATCCGGAATTCCGATTATCCGGAATTCCGATTATCCGGAATTCCGATTATCCGGAATTCCGATTATCCGGAATTCCGATTATCCGGAATTCCGATTATCCGGAATTTCGATTATCCGGAATTCGGATTATCCGGAATTCCGATTATCCGGAATTCGGATTATCCGGAATTCGGATTATCCGGAATTCCGATTATCCGGAATTCCGATTATCCGGAATTCCGATTATCCGGAATTCCGATTATCCGGAATTCGGATTATCCGGAATTCCGATTATCCGGAATTCCGATTATCCGGAATTCCGATTATCCGGAATTCCGATTATCCGGAATTCGGATTATCCGGAATTCCGATTATCCGGAATTCGGATTATCCGGAATTCGGATTATCCGGAATTCCGATTATCCGGAATTCCGATTATCCGGAATTCCGATTATCCGGAATTCCGATTATCCGGAATTCGGATTATCCGGAATTCGGATTATCCGGAATTCCGATTATCCGGAATTCGGATTATCCGGAATTCGGATTATCCGGAATTCGGATTATCCGGAATTCCGATTATCCGGAATTCCGATTATCCGGAATTCCGATTATCCGGAATTCCGATTATCCGGAATTCCGATTATCCGGAATTCCGATTATCCGGAATTCGGATTATCCGGAATTCGGATTATCCGGAATTCGGATTATCCGGAATTCGGATTATCCGGATTATCCGGAATTCGGATTATCCGGAATTCGGATTATCCGGAATTCGGATTATCCGGAATTCGGATTATCCGGAATTCGGATTATCCGGAATTCCGATTATCCGGAATTCCGATTATCCGGAATTCCGATTATCCGGAATTCCGATTATCCGGAATTCCGATTATCCGGAATTCCGATTATCCGGAATTCCGATTATCCGGAATTCGATTATCCGGAATTCCGATTATCCGGAATTCGGATTATCGGAATTCGGATTATCCGGAATTCGGATTATCCGGAATTCGGATTATCCGGAATTCGGATTATCCGGAATTCGGATTATCCGGAATTCGGATTATCCGGAATTCGGATTATCCGGAATTCGGATTATCCGGAATTCGGATTATCCGGAATTCGGATTATCCGGAATTCGGATTATCCGGAATTCGGATTATCCGGAATTCGATTATCCGGAATTCGGATTATCCGGAATTCGGATTATCCGGAATTCGGATTATCCGGAATTCGGATTATCCGGAATTCGGATTATCCGGAATTCGGATTATCCGGAATTCGGATTATCCGGAATTCGGATTATCCGGAATTCGGATTATCCGGAATTCGGATTATCCGGAATTCGGATTATCCGGAATTCGGATTATCCGGAATTCGGATTATCCGGAATTCGGATTATCCGGAATTCGGATTATCCGGAATTCGGATTATCCGGAATTCGGATTATCCGGAATTCGGATTATCCGGAATTCCGATTATCCGGAATTCCGATTATCCGGAATTCGGATTATCCGGAATTCGGATTATCCGGACTTCGGATTATCCGGAACCAATGGGGTTTATTGTTTTTATAATACTTCATTGTATATAGCATTCAAACAACACATCCTTATACACTTAAAGTATTAATATTTTTGATTCTCTAGAAATTGTCTAGAATATACCTTATTTAGCAAAACAACGTTTGCCGGGTCAGCTGGTATATATATATATATATATATCGCCCATAAATATATTTCCATTACGGTATTATTAAATCTTTTTCTACATTGGTCATAGCATGTGATTCGAGTTTAAATTATTTTTGGTTCCACACGGTTTGTTTTACAGTTTCAACATACGTTATTCGAAACCAATTTTCTTCTCTGCGTAAATTATCATAATAAATCAAGAACAGTTTATTTATTATTCTTCTAATTTGAATAATTATAATCCAAAGAAATAATGTGATTAAACATGAATAATCTAGAATTTATGGCCTGCATGTGTTCTTAATGAAGATGCATTACAAGTCGTAACTCATTCGAGTCGAATGGGTTGTGGAGAGAAGACAGTTGTATGATTTCGAGAGCAGACAGGGGAGGAGTTGATATTTAAGGAGCCCCTTAAAAATAATAAGACTATGAGTATTGATAATTGTGGATTTGAACCTGGACCTTGAATAACAAGTTACAATTATTTGTTTAATGACGAATAACAATGATTAACATCGTCAATAATCCATCATGGTGCAATTGCAAGAAGTAGCACTTCACTCTGGACTATTTTATGGATATAACGTTTATCAAGGGCTAGTATGTATTTGAATAAAACCAATATAATCTGTATTTAAAAACAACAAACGCCAATATTTATTATCCATTACTTCTATCAATTTTTATTATCCATTACTATGTGCTTCAACTCTACAGAAGTCAATAAGAAACAAGTTCTAATGATATATTACCTTCGTTTCTAACACGAAATAAACCGCTGACTTGCTATAAATCGCAGAACTTGTATTTACATACATAACTTCGATAGATTAAATCTTGAAAGGGATAGTATGCAACTAGAAACGTAGAAATATTCTAGTAAATGTCTAAATGATTTTTATCCTTTCCTATATCGAGATATCGAAAGACATGAACGAGACATGAATTGATGCCGGAGGAGAAGTTGAGATAAATAAATCTGGTGGCACCAGGTGGATAAAAAAATCATACCATAATTGTTGTAACTATAGAGTGTTTATAATAATTAATAATATACCATAGAAATAGGCACTTGTTTCAATATAATACTAGTAGTGCATGACCTTAAGGAAAATTGCTGGAACTTCCCGTATCAAAAAAAGACTCACTCTTTTAAAAAACTTTGAAAACAATATTTTTGGGAATTTTAACATTTTTGAAAAAAAAATTTTTCTTAATATTTGATTTTTTTATACTAATATTTTAAAAAATTTGAAATTTACGAAATATTTAAAAAATTTTGAACAGTTTTTCAAAGCAATCGCAAAGAAAAATGATAAATTAGGTGCAAGTGACATTATGCCACTTAAATAAGTTATTCCCAAAAGTGTCCACATGGAGTAGAAATTTGATAGATAATTCTTGGGAAAACCTGGACAAATGGTCAATTAAACTCATAATGACTTGATACGTCGATTTTTCAAATAATCAAATTGGATTTTCTGGCAAAAACATAAACTTCTCCTTCAGGATGTTAAAAATGAAATTTCAGCATAAAAAATGGTTAACGATAAAATATTTACATATGTATTGAATTTTAATCATACTTGATCATCTTACTGCCATTTAAGATAAAAGTAATTAAGTTATTCTAATTTCTTGTTATATATTTGGAAGGAAATCAAACCGTTATTAGTTCTATGAATCATTCTGACTTTTAAATTATATATATATATATATATATATATATATAATATATATATATAATATAATTTTGGTATATGTGCGTGTATGTTCACATCCTCAAAAGCGTTATTCAACTTCTTTGAATACATTTGGATAAAATGGTTTTTATTGTTATCCAATTTTAACCGTTATGTTTAAGAAAATAATGAATATATATATATATATATATATATATATATATATATATAGTATTGTTCATTACTATAATAAAAATATTCATACTCTATGTTCATAAAGCTTGAAGCGTTTATGTAAATCTTAATATACTAAAACAACTCTTTATAGCTTCTAATTACAGATAACTATAAAAACAAACAAGATTTAGGAGTTATTATTTTTTATAAGAATACTGTCAATTAAATTTAATCTTAATTAACGTAATAAAGTGCATAATTTTATAAAATTATCTCTCTTTAAGAGAATGCCTGGAACATGTTTGATAAAATGTATATGGTAGTAGTAATTAAGTATTATGGTCTTGTAAATGAAACATAGAGCATAAAATTATATCTTAAACCATATTTTTCCTAAAATAAATTTTACATAATTAAATTTACTTTGAATAGTTAAAAGGCTGTACGGTAAAAAATATTTTCTTCTGCAAAAATTCAAATCAAACAAATGAAAGTGATATTTGAAGTAAGATGAACACAGCCACTTAATCTAAATTATAAAATATTTAGATGATGATACAGTTTGTGATCGAATTTAAGTATATATCTTATTACTTTTTTAGTATCCGTTACATTAGCAAAATAAATTTGCATTGCAAATATAATATTATTCATATATACACATTAGCTAATTGGATCCCACAACGCACTTCAATTAAATTGTTATGCCATAATAAATTTATGCGTTTACTCACTATGAAGAAGCAGAATTTATCTATTGTTTCTTGGATTCATATAAAACCCATATCAAAATAGAACTGATCACATGAGTTAAAAAATTAAATCATAAATAAAATATATAATCCACCTTCTTCATGTATAGGCTTCACTACAAATCAAACAATTCCATTCCTGCATTTTACAACTAGCCCCAAGGTTTTGTTTTATCTAACCCCAGGTGTGATTTTTTTACATTGATCAAGGTTACTACTTATACAATTACAACTATTTGTATTTATTTTTTAACTAGTTTTTTTATGATTTAAAAATTCTAATCAAACTTTGAAAATTATATTAATAATTTATTTAAAATTTTAACATTTCAAATTTTCTATAATAATTTAATTAACAAAAACGTTTATGTAAGTTTAACTTTCAAATTTCAGTTATAAATATACATACTTATTAATGGCTAGTAATTTTATTATGGCTTAATTATTATAATTAGTTACTGAAGCGTATTAATTACTAATTGCATACTAAATATCTAAACATTCTTTTTTTCAACATTATGTATGCGATAAAGAAATGGTGTTATAAATTGCAGAATATAATTACTGTTTATTACATGATTTTTTTTATTTATTACCTAAATTATACAAATGATATAACAAGAAATAAAAATATTTGGTAAAAGGAAATTAGCAGGTTGACTACATTGAAATGGAAATAAAAAACTAGTGTATGGTCTCTTGCATTTTGTTTATTTATAAATATAATAAAATAGTATTTTTTAAATGCTTTATCATGATGAAAAGTTGTCCATTCCGGTCGAAGATTCTGAAAGTTTGATTTTTCTGCGACACTTTCATAATGGAATACATATTCTAGAATTATACAGAGCATAAAATTTTCTTTATAATGATTGTCTTGTAATTAATCACTATTTATGTCTTGCTGTAATTAGAAATTTTTGTAATTTGCATTTCCTTCTGAACGTTTTTATTAAAACTCTTAATTTTAATGTAGAACAAATAAGAATAGATAGTTTAACGAACTCTTTTTTTTTTCATATAATATAATAATGTTGGAAAAATATCAAATATTTGTTAGATTGATATTTTTAATGCGTTAACATAAATTTATGAATCTAATGGGTTGATTTAAAGAACATCATAAGTATATTATTTTTAAATAAATCTAATAATCATGTATCAATTTACATTACTATGCTACACAGTATAAAAAACTTTAATTCATTATTTTGTTCATTAAAAGTTTTTAAGTTGTCTAAAATTGTGAACGACCATAAGCCTTATTATATGTACATTAAAAAGTTTTCGAGCACTTTAATCTCACATCAATAAAAAGCAGATAATTTTTTACTGTCATAAAAGTCTTTCGGAAAAAAGATTTTAAGAAACAATAGAATGAAAGTACTTAAACGGATAAACTCTGACCCAAATTTTAGGTAATTGAGATTTTTCACTTTTAACTAATGGAATTTATGGTAAAATTACTATTATTAGATATAATAATAAAAGTATAGTGTTTACGGATGATTTGAGCAGTATTATTTATAGGGGAAGTACCCTAGTTTGATCATGATTTATGTTAGATAACAAAGTTAGAAATCAAACTAAATTAACAAAACCGCAATCTTTGCTATAAAATTATTATTATTATTCAAACTTTGGTATCAAAACATATGATTTTAAACAGTGGCACCTAGTACCGGACATTTCAAAATAACCTGCATTGATCACATATGTAGTCATTTCCACACTTTGGAATGTCTGCACATGTGTCTTGACAAATATTCTTAGATATAGCAAAAAAAAATCACTATTTATCTACCCCTTTGGCTGGGCCACACCCAGCTGGTGCATTCACCAAAAGCCTTTCATTTTTTGACTAGAAAATACGAAAAATGGGGGTTTGTAGTGACCGTTAGCACTCATACAGAACAAAATTAAATAATTGGAATAAATTACGTAAATTCTTACAAGACATATCAATATGTTTACTGTCCGGCACTAAGGGACGACTTAGTGTCCGGTGCTAAGGGACATCCATTTTTGTTCATTTGGTGGCACCTACTAAATTTGGTTGAAAGATCTAATAACATTCTGAAAGGGTTGTGCCCTCCATGCCCCTGCACTTGCATTTTGAAATGAAAAGATTTATACTCGCTTAAATAATACGTGTTAAATAAAGTGTCCGGTGCTTGGTGCCGTCCGGTTTAATTTTCCCTTAAAGCTAAAATAGTTGAATTATTCATCATTTATTTACAAAAAATCTTCACAAAACATTTTTTTCGTTCAATCTAAAACACCTGGCATGATCATTCTTGGACTTCTGATCTCCCAGATTTTTTAATATTTCTTCAAACCTTACAATCTATACCTCCCTATACTGAAATAGAATTTCTATTTTTTATTTGAAATGTAATTAATATATATTATATTAAATTTCTGGTTTATTAAATACGGAATGTACAAGGCATGACATACTTCTAGCTCAAGAACAAGTTCGCAATCACTCAAATGTGTATTTAAACACCTGTATAAATATATAAATGCATCTAATAAGAGCAGTTTCTTATTAACAAGAATAACTTGGGTGAAATCAGAAAAGTTAATTTAATGTATATTATTAATATGTGAGAAATACTCTAAGGTAATTGAATATAAATTTCTTATCCGTTTATATAGAGGTAGAGTCCTTGCTCAATTTTTCTTATATTTTATTGAATAAAATAGTATAAGAAAGATTTAATGAGGATTTGTAACTTAATATGTAGTTTCACTTATAAAATATGAATTTTACCATTATCATTATTTTGTGAATAGAAAGGTTCTGCGTCTGGTTTGACAATCCCTTCGCTTATAAATTCAATTTGTGCACGTGCACATATGTATTCATACATATTATTAATTCTGAATTTATTTGATATCGAATAGTATTAATTTATTGTTATTCAAGACATTCTGCAAATGCATTTCTCATTTTAACTACTGTTTATTACGTTTGTAGTTACCTATATAAATCATACCACGGGTATTCTAAACATGCAAACATTCATGATACTATTTCTAATGTGTAGGATTCATTTTATGGGCAGTAAGGAAAATATTCAATATAACTGTTTATGATGTCAGTTCCTATGAAATATAAATGATATTGGATAAATAGATAAATAGCTAGGGCAATAATATGTAATCACTAAATCTATAAATTTAGTTAAATTTTCTTGTTTAAGATAAATGTCTCTACTTTTTTTAAATAAAAGTGCAGAAAACTTTAAAGCAAGTTCTCTATGTGACAATAAATGTTTTGAGGTCAAAATATAAGGTGCCTCTTTTCTATCTTATATTACTTAATATGTGGGGTATTAACCTAGCCAATTGGTACCTAATATTGACCTCTCATCAATGCCATTATTGGACCCCAATTCACTTCTACTGGGGTAAAGCAGAAAATATACTGCTAAAATATATAAAAAGTTTATTGGAAAACTTTTTGTATGTTGAAGATATATAACACAGGAGAAAAATCTAAAAAAAGCGAGTCAAAAAGCCTTTTGGGTAAATAATGATAAAATTAAGAGCAATATTAATGACTAAACAAGTTTTGATTCATCATTTATATGTAGATAATTGGTTTCTCAATTTATTTAATTTAAATAAAGTATTTAAAATTGTATCATTCTTGTTGCTTTCGAAATTTGTTTTAATTTTATTCATATTGATCTCTTCAATAAACAATTGATAAAATAAATTATCTTGTGTTACAGTACCTCTAAAACAGCGCCAATAGATACTTGTAATATAATTATAGCCATCATCTTAATCTTAATCTATCATTACCCAAATTAAACTCTGAACAGTTGACCGTGATCTTGGAGAAGTTTTAGAAATGCCCTAAATTAGATTAAAATAGTTCTATCTAAAATAGTAGTTAAAAGAGCCGTCCATTATTCACGTGATCAATTTTTAAAGATTTTTGAATCCCTCCTAGTCCCTTGGTGACACGTGGTGATATTTAAAATTAACCACACTCCCTCACCTCAATTTTTGGAAAATTGAGGACTATTTTTGTAATTTAGGTAAATATACATGATATCTTAGTAGATATCTCCCTCTCATCCATGTGATATTTTGTAATTGTTTCTCAACCACTTTTCACGTGATCAATTTTTAGAGATTTTTGGATCCCTCCTCGTCCCTTGGTGATACTTGGTGAATTAACCATTCTCCCCCACCAAAACTTTTTGGAAAATTGAGGATTTCTTTAAATATATAGGTAAATAGAGGTGATATCTTACTTTTACCCACGTTATATTCTGTGATTATTGCTCAACCACTTCTTTTAATAAATAACTCGACGTGATCAATGGATGGTCTCTAAAAAGTAAATGTCTAATTTCTTACTTATAGTGAATTTTCATTTGTTGTGCTCTAGCATTAATAATTAACTTCCCGTAGGGTAAGTTATAGTAATCGCAAAAAAATCGAAAATGAAAATTTTTATATATCTTTACGTTTCAGAGGTTTCTGAATATTTTGGCATACCTCAGAAAAAATGGATGTATATGTGTGTGTGCGTGTGCGGATACAAATTTTCGTCGACGATTTCGGGAACACTGATCAACCGATTTGAATAATTCGTGAAGCATTCGATTTGTATTGAAAAGGAGACGTGCTGATTAGTTTTTGGCGAAGGCAGGTCCAGTCGTTCTGAAGATACGGGGCCAAAAGTGCCACAAACGGTAACTCAGTTTTTAAGAGAACGGAGCGTCTGATTTTAATGATTTAAAAAACATTTTACTTGAATTGACAAAATGAAGAAGTGATCAAATTTTCATGAAGGCAGGTCTAGCGGTTTCGGAGATCTAGTGAAAAAGTATAAAAAAATGCCATTTGGCGGTCAAAAATGATCATTAGACATATGCACATCAAATTATCAGATATTTTATAGAGATTTTAACAATAAGTATACATTTTGTTTACATTCCTATGGGTTTCGTACCAATGTTTATCCGTTAGACGGCGACGCGGCGCTTACGCGTTTTGATATTTTGTCTCTATTCTGTTAAAGCAGTACGATTGCTTTGAAAAAAAAGTTCAGAATTACCAAAATATTTCAAAATAAATTTTTCTTTAAAAAGTCTTTTTTTTTTTCAAAAAAAAGTAAATTTTTGTCAAAAATTTATAGTTTCTCAAAAATCTAATTTTTTCAAAGTAATTTTTTTTCAAAAATGTTAATCTTTTTTAAAAAAAATTAATTTTTGGTACGGGAAGTTTCAGCAATTGGCCTTAAGACACGATGCCAAGCGCCCCACTAGTTTTATCTTCTTTTTGCCAGTGTCTCGGTGCAGTGAATCTATGTTATAGTTCCCCAGCTCTTCCACCATCTCTTGAAAGGCATTCAAAACAGGCAGACGGATTATGAATATAGGTGAAGTTATTAATAATCGTTTCGAAGCGGTCGACTCGGTTTGGTATGCGTGACAGATATCCAATTTGGTTTTGTACCTTTTATAGACTTTTGCCCCAAGTGGAAAATCGCGAGGCGAATAGCTTTTGCTTATCGACGCATCAGTGCGTTGCGTCGCGCGATCCCGTCCGGTAACCTAACTGAACCAATCTCATCTCGGGAACTAAATAGTATATAGTAGAGTCGAGCTGATTCCAGTTACAGTTAATGGAAAAATAGTGATTATTTTTATATTTACAGTGTTGATAATAAGAAAATTATTAGCTTCCCGAAGGAGAAGTTAATCCTTTCGTCAAAAAATCCGATTCGCTAATTTTATGTTTTCTTGACGTTTCAAGCCATTCTGAATCAAGCCATGAAGTGTGTGTGTATGTGAACAGATTTTTTGCAGTAAATCTACTTTCGGCCGAGCCGTGTCTTCATAATTTGGAAAAAAGTGTTAAGCTTTTCGTCCACATTTAAGCTCATACTACCGAATCGATTTTAAAAAATCAAAAACTGTTCGAAAGGTTTTAGTTGGGAATGATACTGATTAGTTTTAGATGTAAATCTACCGAGCCGTTTTCTTGTAATTAACTGCTGAAATAAAAATTATGCCGATTTTTATGGAACTTTTTTTGGCGATATATATATTATGGTCTTATAGAACTTACTGAAATATTACGGCCTCACGACAAGTACTTCAATTTTAAAAATTTATCAAAGTTTGAGAAAATGAGTAGTTCTTTTCGCATTTGTTAAAATTAAAATTAGACGATTTAGTTGAAATAACGATAGAGTACTTGGTCTTAATGAACATACTAAACAATTAAAGTCCCACAAAAAACTGGCTCAATTATAAAAATTATTGATTTTTGAAAATTAGCTTTCAAAAAATTCTCCGACCGGGTTGATGTGTTCGATTTTCAATAGTGTTTAATAAATCCACTTCGAATACTTTTAACTACTCATAAATTAATTTATCTATCATGGATTAAGTCAATTACTTATACAAATGGGGAAGTTCGTGTAACTTGCCTCAAGGCAAAATACTAATACCAACTGGTTAAATATTTTTATGGGTGTTTAGTTTGTTTTGATGGTGTGATCATCACATTTTCCACTTGGATCTATATTATTTAACGCACTTTTGAAATTCTCATATGTATTTACTTTTCGGTAATTTCGCAGTACACAGTTGCTTTGCTGCAAAATTTTTGCAGTTCAAAAATTCCTTGGTTGCTTCTAAATCTATAACATAAAAATGAATCGCAAAATGTGTCGGTAATCGCATAACTCAACAACGCCTGGACCAATTTGTCCAATTCTTTTTTTAAAATGTTTGTTGAAGTCTAAAGATCTTTCTTACGGCAAGGAAAAATCGAATAATTGCTGGGAAAACCCCATTAACAGCCCTTTTCTTTTGTACATACAAACGTTAGTATTTTCATATTTTTGCCATCGGATACGGAATATTTACTCAAGTCAACGGAGCGTTTTGGGTCTGAATTTTTCTACTGTGCTCCAATTTGTATGAAATTTTGAAATTAGGTTTATCTTACCCTCAAGTTCAAAAGTGAAAATAATTTAGACTCCTTTGCCATTTCCCGGGGGGATGACATTCTTCTCAGTGGTTTTCATCATTTTCTTCAAAATAACATTGGATATCGATAAAAGAACTAATTATAAGAAGAAATGTGTTATAATGTTTTTCAAAAAAGCAAATATTCATCATTTTATTTAAAGCAGTTGTACATTTAAGAACCATATGGGTGGATGTATATACATTTCGGTATAGACTGTAGTGTAAAAAAACATAATAATTTTAAATTAATTGGTAAATATCAGTATAGATTATAAAAAAAAATTAGAACTTTTGAATTGTAACCATAAGTACAGGACAACGTCTGTCGGGTCCTCAAGTATAGTTATAAAATTCATCGTTCTAAATCTGTGTTTTTTTTTCTATTAAAGGCTCTTTCAACTTCTAATCAACATTAACTATTAATTTAAAATTAAGTACGCAGTGGGATTTACAAAATTCTTCTTCTCGTTTTTCATAAAATTATATAGTTAATTCTTATTTTTAGTTAAAAATGTATCTTCGCTTTAAATCCAGGTTTTTTCTAATGTTATGAATCGCACTTTGTTTGAATTGCATATGAATATCATATACTTTTTGAAACATGCTTTATAAAAAAAATTATAAAGCATGCTTTAAATAGTAAATATTTATATGCAATTCAGTTTTTCAATTTTTATTAAAAATTATATATAATATCATTGGAGAAAAATTAAACAGTGGGTTTTTTGCATTCTTATAATTCGAAAAGGAATTGAAGTTTCTAGAGAATTGCATTTAATTTTTACAAGAAATAATTTTGATTTCTGTCGAATATATAAACTAGTTTTTTTTAATCAAAAAAGTCATTTTATTTTTGCTTTTGACCCTTAATTCATGTTAAATAGTGATTGTTTAATCAAATAGATAAAATGGTCTGTGCAAATACATTAGAATGATACATATCGGAATAAATTTAAATTCAAGAAGTTTGTGATAAAATTCACTTGTTATATAGCATTTTTAAATAAAATATTTATTTTCTTGCTTATAGCTACAATTTTCTTCTAGTAATAAGTTACCATTTTATGATTTTTGGTGCAATATCTCGAAAAATTGACACAATTTTGATTGAACTGAGCTTTTTTATATAGTTTTACATTCTAATCTGTAGCTTCAAATAGCTTTTAATCTCAAATCCAAAGCTTCTTCAAATAAATACTAAGCGTCTACTCTATATTTACTTATTTTATCACACCATTACATTCTTGATTGTGAGAAAATTAAGTCGTTCTGATTCAAATCTAATGTAGTTGTATAACGTTGGAATATTTACATTTATATTTCTGTTTAACGCATGTGATACCGTAGAATATGCAAAATAAGATTATAGTATTGTGTACAATATGCTAATTCTCTGCATAATTAAGAGATAATTAAGTCTTAACTATAAACTTACTATTTACCGTTTTCAATTCGGTTTATAGTGAAAAATAGTTTATCGATGCTGATATTGAATAGCAAACTCCTATTTTTTTCTTGCGACTTTATCATTGTGGCTACTTCTATTACCATTGATTCCAATTTTCTTCGCCTTCCAAAGAGTAAAGAAAAATCACAAAATGGATTCATCGTGACTAATTAAACCATATGAATTGGCAATAATAATGATTCTATGCAGATTTCTAGTTTAACAAAAAAAATCAGCGATCGATTTTCATCTTATGATGAGAACTCGAACATTCAGGTTAACCAGAGCGAGGTTGTATCAGGTTTTGTGGTCGATGTTTGTTTCTTTGTAATAACGGATTGAAAGTATTATAAATCTTAGAAAATGTAAAGAAAAACCACTTACCATATTAGATTATTTGCAAAAAAGATAGAAAAGTTTCTGAAATGAAAGTATTGGTTAGGAAAATGAGACAATGCAGGTATCAGATCTTGGTCAAGGTGTTTTTAGAATTGTTACTGCTATTATCAGTTGCCACGAAACACAAATTCAAGTATATTATAAATTTAAGAAAATGGAATGTTTCTTCTAGTTTTCCTTCTATTTGCATAATACCATGACAAATGTAGGTTTTTGTACCTAACATTCTATTTTATTCGATCATTTAATACAGGATTTTCCGTTGTGTTGCTCCGATTTCAAACCAGACTGAAAGCAAGAATTTAACAATCACTTGGCTTAATAAATTGTACGACTTTAGTACTGTTAAGGAATGAATTCAAAAATTTTCTTGATTTTAATATCATAATATATAGAGTAGTTACATCTATATTGGTTGTTCTAACCTAAGTTCTAATTGGTGCATGAATTCATAAAAATTACTATAGTAGGGAAAAGTCTCCTAGTGGTGGAATAAATTACGTAAATTCTCACAAGAAATGTCAATATGTTTACTGTCCGGCACTAAGGGATGACTTAGTGTCCGGTGCTAAGGGACAGACATTTTCGTTCATCTGCTGGCACCTACTAAAATTGGTTAAAAGATCTTATAATATTCTACCATTTTACCGATAACAATCAAGTAGAACTTTTATCTTTACATACCACTCAAATGTAAACAGCAAAGGGTTGCTCTCGCCGTGGCCGTGTGCGTCACAGGTAAATAGTGTGTCCGGTGCTTGGTGCCGTCCGACGTTACGCGACTTTCCCCTAAGTAGTCAATTAATTTTGAAAATTAATAAGCGATTATAAACACTAAGACTTTCTGATCCAAGAGTGTTATCATTTCTTTATTACCATGTGCATAGTATTTTCCATAAAACGTTTTCCATGTATGATATCTTAATTACAAAAGGCTGATTCTGTTCTCCCACTATTTGCAATCATGAGAATTTTATAATAAAACATTTTTATGCTAATAATAATAACGTATGTTGTATTTATCATTTGAAAATCTTATTAAACAAACTAACAATAAGAGTGTGAACGTAATTGCAAAGTAATTGCAGACAATCATTCGTATAAAGATGAGTATTAAAATAATTATATATGTGGATGATCTTTTCCAAGGACGTGAAAAAATAGTTAATGATAGAGAATCATCTGGTCAGGTCATGTTCTTTGCTATTGTTCTACAAAAATGAAATATCTTACTTTTTTCTAATATTATAATTAAAACGCGGTTCAAATCGCGATTAAATCAACGATTTATGCTAAGATTTAGATTTGCATTCATTACTATTACTCTATAAATACTCTATTATTATTACTCTACGATGAAAAATTATACTAAAATTTGTGTGCATTTAAATTTTATAACTTCTTGCAATATAATATATTTCTTCTTTTTTGTCATTTACTTATGATTTATTTCTCATTTACTTAAGAGAGTTATATTTAATATTTACACTTTTTCGCCAATCACTTTAATAATTTGCAATCAATAACTTATCATATGTAATACGTTCACAGATAAGTATATATGCAAAAAGAAATAATTAAAATGTTTTCAAACTTTCTAATACTTTCTATAATTAAAATGGTATTGTACACCACCATATGAATATGAATTGCTTATTTTTATCTTCCAGGATTAATAATGATCAGATACTTATACGAACGTCATATCATAATTACCTACGTGATGTAAATGATAATAAATATATGATATGGTATGGTAATGAATTTTTAACAAATTTAATATATTTTGTACTAATAAATCTATTGTTAACAATAACAACAACAAAAAAAAAAAGTTTGTTCATAAGTCATAAAAATAAGTCTTACTATGCCTAAAATTGCTATTGTTTTATTATGTCAAATTTTTAGATAATATTATTAATTATATCTCAATTCCAGTATAAAATGTTATAATTATTACCTTGATTAGGATTATTTATTCAAACTACGATTTATTTGAATTTATTAATAATATGTTAATGTAATAGCATAGCAAAGATTCACATTTTAGCATAAAAACTGATTTTTTTATTTCCAAATATTAAATTAAATAATAATCGTTAATTGTAACATTGGTTTTCCCTGCGACCCGCCTTTATGAGCACTTAACCTAAAATCATGCGGAGGTTAAGGTTAAAGTGACCGCACTCGTTTGGAGCCGGGAAACGCAAAATGATGTTTCATTGTAACTAGAGATCGACGTGTTTAGCTTAAATTATTTAATTTCATACAAGTCAGTTACATATAATATTTACATATTATTATTTTTATATTTCATTATCTTTATTCCTAACTAACAACCGTATTAGGAACTACAACAATCTTGTAGTTTTAGGCGAACTAAAACGTTTTATACGAACTGAAAATATAAATATAATTTTAAGACTTTTATATTTGGTACGTAATAATTTTTGCAACACCCATACTGCATTTTAAGTTTGTATACAGTTCACAAATAGCGTTTTACAAAATGTCAATAAGATTGGCAACATCTGCACAAATGTATTCCAAAACATTTATATTCAGCATACTTCAAATTGATAGACTAATGAATTTTAATCTCAGATATTCAAATTTGTAAATTATTGATAACAAAAAGCAACTAAATATTGTTATTGTAACAATAATGTGTAGAGTCATAATGATAGAATTTAGTGCGTTTGTTTTATTACTATGCTGAAGTGGGTACCGGACACAAATTATTTTTTTGAAAGGAAACGTAAGCTGGTAAGAATAAATAGTAAGATAGTAGAATATTATCAAAATATTTACCTGTAATTTATCCATTAAATTATTTTATAGCAAACTGCATTCGTATCATATCGATTAAAATAGCTCGCGCATTGAATGCAAAACTACTTTCAATATTAGCACCGGCATACTCCTTTTAATGGTAATTTTAGCACAAACAAGCTCCAGATAAACCGGACATTTGAAAAATCTTGATTTCTAATCATTTTCAGCACTTGAACTTTCTAAATGCAAAAACTGTAACTATAAATCTTACTTTAGTAATTGAATTTATAAATCAGGTAATTGATATGCATTTCAAGAGAAATTCATTAATGTACATTGATCACTCATTTCAAATCTAATTATTTTAGTTAGGAATAAGTCAGTCTTTTATAATTCAACAAAATTTTATTTATTTGAGTGTTTGTTTAATTAATAATGTATTTTTTGTTAAAGGGCTCGGACCCGCGCGCTGCAACGTGCCGCGGGAAGTTGCAGTCCAGAAGATGCAAGCTCAACCAAGAAATCAACAAAGAACTGCGCCTGCGGGCAGGAGCAGAAAATTTATACAAGGTGAAGAAAAAATATTTTTATTAGTTAAATTTTTAATTAACTGACATTTTAGTGGATAACAGTAGGTCTATTCTATTCGGGTCTAGAATTTAAAAAAGTCCCATTTTATTTTTTAATATTTTCAAAGTATGAATGTTCAAAAATATGTGCAGAAGAAGATTTTTTAAAGTTTAAATTATTTTCGGAGATACACACCCTCGTCATAATATTGCTGTAAGATAACTTTCCAAAAAGGATAAACGCAAACACCCGTTTCCCATCATCATCATCTAAGTTTCTATAGTAAAGTGTAATAAAACAGGTTACTCCACAAACAACCACAATCAATTACAGCCCTTACATCAATTAGCATAAGCCGTTATATTTTCCAAATGTCCATACGGACAGTTGTAAATCGTTCATGTACAATAAAAAAAAGGAGATACAACTGTTTAACGACGATCGTTCTCTGTTTTCTAAAAACATGGGTCAGGTGCCAATGTTTTGAGAACCCCCACTTCATCCTCTAGAATTACTGACTATTTTTAGAGACCCATTCTCGCATTTTTTGTGATTTTGAAAAATTAAAAATAGTCAGTAATTCTAGAAGATGAAGTGGGGACGTGTCCTTTGTTTATTCACAAAATTTCCTGAAATAGAAAATACTCTCACGCTTAATTGTTTTTAAAGCTTGATATAATAATTGTAGGATTTTTGTTCTTTTATTTGTGGCTTCTAGGGTTTGAAACTCTTTTTTTTAAGTTTGAGTAGAGGAAGTTACTTCTTCAAAAAGAAGTCACACTGATTTAAATTAATATATACACTGGTATAAAAATCTAAATTAATATATACAAAAACTTTCTGCGAACCATTGCAAACTGATAAGATGTCAAATGCTATCGAACCGATATGATTTCAAGAATGAAAACGCTTTCATCTATCTTTTACATTTGGCTATATTTGTCATTTACCATTTATAAAGTGAAAACCGACTTTTTTCACTAAAAAAACGGTTTTAGAATTCCATCATTTTCGCCAAAAAAAACGGTTTTCAAAACCGGTTTTTGAAAACCGACCAATTTTAGTACCAATGTATGTCGATTTATAGTTTCATAAAATTCGTAATATCTTTTTTTAAGAACATACTATTTGTTTAAATAGTATTAAGCGCGGAGCCCATCAACCTCGCGCATCAGATTGAATTTACCAACTTTGAATTTTTTTACAAGTTACATAAAAAAGGCAAGGAGGGTAAATATATATTTTGCAACCATTTGTAAAATTTTCAATTCAATTCCGTTTTAATTTTATACATTTTTTATATTTTGTGAAAAATCTTTATCACTCCAATGCACGCCAATTTTGATACGTGGCCCCGCCAAGGCACGTACGTCCCTGGTTTATAACGTATATAACTTAGATTTTTTAGAAAAAAATTGGTTAATATAAGTGAAAATAAAAAATAATTATTATTCACATATCAAATGTATCATGCTAAAAATATATATGGATAGCAAGCGAAAGCAAACTTCTTTTTTCTTGAAGACATTTAACCTTGTTGATTAGCATCATTTAATTTTTGTGTTCGGAAATATTTCATTCTTGATCTTGTTTTAACTCGTATTGTATATTTTACTTTCTTTTATCGGAACGTAATCAGTGAAAGTACTTTATATGATATAATGCCGAATTGAGCGATTTATAATTTCATCCATTTTTTTTAATTTAAAGTTTTTGGGAAATTTGAAAAAAAAACATACTAAGAAATTATTGATTGTTTAATAAAGGCATGATAAAAACATTGTTTCTGATGAAACAAAATAGAAATATATTAAATTTCCAGGTTTTGAGTTGAAATTTGACTAAATACTACTTTAATATGTATATTCCTTCATAATATTATGCATGTTCTAATAGAAGTTTATTGCAATATTTAAAGGTTTATTTAGAAATCTTGGCAAAAGAAATCACACGCAATATTTCATTATAACGTCAACTATATTGCAAAATAAAAACAATGTATTTTTGCTCATAATACGCACTATTGCACTACGTTTTTATTTATATATTTATATCATGATATTCATTTTATATCGCTAGATTTGATCTGAAAAACAATAATTATTCGTGCTGACTTTCACAATATGTAATATAGAATCATCGTAGAGACCATCGTGGTGTAATGGTTATAGAAACTAATCCTTGGTTCGATCCCAACCTCGGCCAGCTCGTTATCAAGCAGTATAAAATAAACATATTCATTGTGTTTTTATTACTATATTCTCATAAATGTAGGTTTTAAAATAGTCTTGTACTATTAGTTTTAAAATTTCTTCTATCTCAGGTGTCTGTCCCCTTTTCTTCGACCTTGTCTACATAATCCACTGATGTTTATAAAAATTCTTTAGATATTTTATAAGTTCGTTCTTGATAATCTTGTCAAGTAATTAAGAGAAAGCCTGTTTATCTTCCGTATTGGTCAACGGTTTTATATTTTATATGCGGTTTTATATTTTATATGGAGTTGAAGAAATGCGAAGATCAGAACGAATTTTGATATCATCTTAACTTTTTATATGCACTATACGAAAACGTTTTGGGATTTCTGCACTTTCTAAATTTAAAGATAATAATAATTGTTAACTTCCCGAATGTGAAGTTCATTTATACCAAAAAATCCGGTTTGCTAGATTTTCTGGACGTTTTGGGTTATTCTGAATCATTTGAGATCAAACGTGAACACAAAAGGGATGGTGCGCATGTGAGTAAATTTTGGACATTTCGACATCATTTTTACACTTAGATCAATTCTAAATGCTTGTTTAGAAATAAATCTTTAATTTGTCAATGTATGATCTAATTGTATACTACTTGAATTTAAATAAGGAACAACTTTTTATGGGAATATATTGTTTCTATTCTATAGGGATTTATTATTACTTTTAAGGAATATATGCTTGAAGTCGTTTGGCTTTTATCTAACTAAACTAATAAATAAATATAATTTATTATCATATACTTAGTTTCTCTATTGTCACAATTATGTTTCCCCCATTATAATTATTGGATTGCTTCTACTTTTGCCTCTCAAATCATTAATAAAAAGCGAAAATAAATCATTGGCATGAATGTTTAATGACAACTGTATAGAAATTATATTCTAATGATTAGATTTTCTATGTAAATAGAAAGTGATTATAATAATACTGTTAATTCTGCATTTACGAGAAAATCTTAGTGAAAACATTGACGGTTGTACATAAATAAGGTTTTTTAGAATGAAAATCGATCAAGCATTCACATTGATCAGAGATTTCTTGTTTGACAAATTATAGTCTGTCATTGCTTTGATACTTTCCAATAATATTATAACATTTATTAACTTGAGAGATATAACGACTTCCTAGTTTGTAAATAACCATTAATAAATCGGTTTGTACGGAAGGTAATATTGTCAAACATGGTAAATCGAATTCTAACAACAAATTACTTTGTTTATTTAGTAATATTAAATTTTTTTTACTAAAGTTATTATTTTTCTTAGGCCACAACAAATCGAAAATTACGAGACACAGTTGCACTGGAGTTAAGTTTCGTTAACTCCAACTTGCAGTTGTTAAAGGAGCAATTAGCTGAATTAAATTCTTCCGTAGAAATATACCAAAATGATAGGTAAGCTAATATTTAACACGATAATTGCCATGTTAGTCATATGTGTCTGATGCTAAGAAGCTCCACATGAGCCATGTGAGACATATATGTCTGATAAATGGACCTGAAAATCAAGAAAAAAGTTTGTGTTTAGAAAAAAATTCTTCTGACCAAAATGTGACTATTTTATATGATTAATTTTTATTTTTAAATTTCCGTATATCAAGTCAACAAGTCGCAGTGCCCATGATACCTTTGGGTCTTAAAGAAACAAAAGAGGTCGATTTTCGTGAACCTTTTACGGATTTTATATTAGAACATTATAGTGAAGATGCTTCTATCTACCAAGATGCCATAGCTGATCTTATGGATACAAGACAGGTAAATTAATTTTGTCATTAATATAAAATAAATCATAAATAAATATTTACTTGAATTGTTTTACTTTTAGGCGATCAGGACACCAGCACGAGACTCATCAGGAGCCGCGTTGCTCTTTAGGTATTACAATATGCTATATTTTGTTGAGAGAAGATTTTTTCCACCTGATCGAAGCTTAGGCGTTTATTTTGAGTGGTACGACTCATTAACAGGTATTAAATTATTAAATATATTTATATATATTACCATATTTTTATTTTATTACGCCAAGATTTATATAAATCATCATTATAGGTAATATATTTATAAGGTAATAATAATTCAATTTACAATAATAGATCAATTTTATTATTTTCAACAGGTGTACCGTCCTGCCAAAGAACAGTTGCATTTGAGAAAGCTTGCGTTTTATTCAACTTAGGTGCTGTATACACGCAAATTGGTGCTAAACAAGTTAATAAATTTTAAATTGACCAAGTATTATATTTCATATAAACTATTTTTAATTGTTGTTTCGAAATGTTAAAGGAGCGCAATAGCAGTAGAGGATTAGATTCCGCAGTAGATAGCTTCCTAAGAGCAGCTGGTGTTTTCCGTTATATTTTGGATACTTTCACGAATGCTCCTTCCATGGATTTAAGGCCACAAGTGCTCGATACTTTAGTCCAAATGATGCTGGTTAGTTAAATATAACACACAACATATAAATATAATTATGTTTTCACTGGCTTGTTCAATGTTATGAAACTTGTTTGTCGTTTTTCCTAATAGGCGCAAGCTCGTGAATGCTTGTACGAGAAATTATCATTGCAATCCCGATCACTTCTCAATGGTGAAGAGACTGATAAAGAAGATGAAGATGCCTTATCCCTTCGAGGAGACCTCGAAAGGGATTTGGCTGGTGAAGCTGGGCAAGTAGCGCGCGATTATGGTGATCTACACGCTGCAGTTGCTGCTGATGCAGTAGCAGAATTCGTTCCTGCTTCTTGGACGGCGCTTATTGGCGTAAAACGGGAGTATTATACGGGTTAGATGGGAAAACAATCACTAGCAATAGAATTATCAGTCAAGTTTTTTTAAATTACCGATTTATTTCCAGCTTTATCCCATCAGCATTCTGCGGCCTCGATTCTAGGCCCAGAGTCTTCTTGTACTTCAAGTGTGCCTGAAGATCGCGTTGCACTGGGAATAGCACATTTGAGGGAAGCTATTGCATGTCATGAAGAGGCTCAGAGGTTGCAACGTATGAGCAGGGAACTTAAAGGAAAATCTGCATTGACGAGAGTTTTAAGGATGGCACATAGTGAAGCAGCATCTACTGCAGCTGCTGTAAAAGAAGAAACAGGAACTATGGCTGAACTGGCTGAAATGTTGGACGCTCCACCTTTGGAAGGTTAGTATGGAAATGGATATCTATCGTTTTCAAGACGCCCTTATTGAAGCAATTTTTGCAATATTCATTTTTTGCAGCCTCCAGCAAGTTTCAATTAACGGTAACAGAGCCAGATTTGGCTGCTCACAGGGTTGAAGATCCTTTCCGAGCGTTGGGGCCGATTGCTATATTTTCAGCAAGAAGACATTGGACCGCTCCTAGAGTAGTACGTTTACAAAGACACAAAGAACCGGTAAATATATACATATTTTATTATTTTATTAAAATCTATATTTGTTTTTATAATACATGTATTTGTTGTATTTAGAAAAACGATGGTTATGGATTTGCTGTACGAGGTGATGCGCCTGTAATTGTATCCCATGTGGACGCCCATTCCTTAGCAGATGTAAGTAAATTTTAAACATGGTAATCAAATAATATCTTAAAATTCATATTTTTTTTCTATTAGCTTGGTGGTGTCAAAGAAGGTGATTATGTAGTCGGTATTGGAAATAAAGATGTGAAGTGGTCTCCCCACCAAGAAGTAGTGCAATTAATACAAAATGCTAACACATCACTTACCTTAAGATTAGTTACGCCAATGGACAAAAATTATCTCAAGGTTAGCTTCGCCTGAATACATTGATTTCTTACCAGGAATTTTTAATTAAATTTATTACATAACTGTCTGATTTTTAGCCATCATCTTGTTCACCAATGTCCAATGGAAATGGTTACATGAATGGCAATGGTAATAAAGGATCAGTCTCGACGTATTCTAGTAGTTCCGGAGTCTCCAGTGGAGGTCCTAGTCCACCAGGAACTCTGGCACAAGCTCAGACCAGACAAAGAAAATTACCCTGGAATCCTTTTCGCAGACAAAGTTCAACATCAGCTAATTCTACTCATACATTGAAAAATATATAAATTAGAGTTAGATTATAGTTGTTCTTATAGTATTCATAATATTGGAAAGTAAAATGGAAATTGGAGAATTTGTCGAAGGCATTTTGCAAGTTTACAGCGTGCTAACTTCTAAAATAAGAAAAGTTCAATAAAAGACTTTATTCAACTATGTTGAATATATTTGAAGATTTATCAAGTATGAGAATTTTATAAATGAATTTAACATATTATTTTTGTTTATAATGTTTATTTATAAGTATGTATAGACTTTGTTGCCATAAGATAATTTATTTGACCAAATTTTATATATATAAAGCTAAGAATACAAATTAATTTAATATATAATCTGCAAATTATTAATTTTAATTAGTCTGATACAAATTCAAGTAATAAGTTTTACATAACATTACGTTATAACAGTACGTATTTTATTTTTTGCAAATACTTATTATCATAGGCATTCCTTATCTATGATCATATTTATATTCAAAACTTTACTTTAAAGTTTGAAACTATTACATTTTGACATAATGGTTTACTTTTTTTAATGTACCGCTGATTTAATATAATTATACATCTATTATATAAATATAATGTAAAAATAATTAACGAAGATGTTCTTATATGTAAAAACTATATATATTTATAGCTAATATATGCAATATTTAAGAAAATTTGTAAATAGAAATTAATTTAAATATTCAAGTATTTTATAGTTGTATTTACTTAAATAATAAAAAAAATTAATCATTATATTTTGTGGATTTTGTGGATGACACAGAGTTAATGTTTGTACCAGAATTTGTGCAATGTGGATGTAGTCTTA
>NW_020539724.1:9084476-9138731 GCF_003426905.1 Ctenocephalides felis | reverse complement strand
TAGTGTCGGTGCTAAGGGACAGACATTTTCGTTCATCTGCTGGCACCTACTAAAATTGGTTAAAAGATCTTATAATATTCTACCATTTTACCGATAACAATCAAGTAGAACTTTTATCTTTACATACCACTCAAATGTAAACAGCAAAGGGTTGCTCTCGCCGTGGCCGTGTGCGTCACAGGTAAATAGTGTGTCCGGTGCTTGGTGCCGTCCGACGTTACGCGACTTTCCCCTAAGTAGTCAATTAATTTTGAAAATTAATAAGCGATTATAAACACTAAGACTTTCTGATCCAAGAGTGTTATCATTTCTTTATTACCATGTGCATAGTATTTTCCATAAAACGTTTTCCATGTATGATATCTTAATTACAAAAGGCTGATTCTGTTCTCCCACTATTTGCAATCATGAGAATTTTATAATAAAACATTTTTATGCTAATAATAATAACGTATGTTGTATTTATCATTTGAAAATCTTATTAAACAAACTAACAATAAGAGTGTGAACGTAATTGCAAAGTAATTGCAGACAATCATTCGTATAAAGATGAGTATTAAAATAATTATATATGTGGATGATCTTTTCCAAGGACGTGAAAAAATAGTTAATGATAGAGAATCATCTGGTCAGGTCATGTTCTTTGCTATTGTTCTACAAAAATGAAATATCTTACTTTTTTCTAATATTATAATTAAAACGCGGTTCAAATCGCGATTAAATCAACGATTTATGCTAAGATTTAGATTTGCATTCATTACTATTACTCTATAAATACTCTATTATTATTACTCTACGATGAAAAATTATACTAAAATTTGTGTGCATTTAAATTTTATAACTTCTTGCAATATAATATATTTCTTCTTTTTGTCATTTACTTATGATTTATTTCTCATTTACTTAAGAGAGTTATATTTAATATTTACACTTTTTCGCCAATCACTTTAATAATTTGCAATCAATAACTTATCATATGTAATACGTTCACAGATAAGTATATATGCAAAAAGAAATAATTAAAATGTTTTCAAACTTTCTAATACTTTCTATAATTAAAATGGTATTGTACACCACCATATGAATATGAATTGCTTATTTTTATCTTCCAGGATTAATAATGATCAGATACTTATACGAACGTCATATCATAATTACCTACGTGATGTAAATGATAATAAATATATGATATGGTATGGTAATGAATTTTTAACAAATTTAATATATTTTGTACTAATAAATCTATTGTTAACAATAACAACAACAAAAAAAAAAAGTTTGTTCATAAGTCATAAAAATAAGTCTTACTATGCCTAAAATTGCTATTGTTTTATTATGTCAAATTTTTAGATAATATTATTAATTATATCTCAATTCCAGTATAAAATGTTATAATTATTACCTTGATTAGGATTATTTATTCAAACTACGATTTATTTGAATTTATTAATAATATGTTAATGTAATAGCATAGCAAAGATTCACATTTTAGCATAAAAACTGATTTTTTTATTTCCAAATATTAAATTAAATAATAATCGTTAATTGTAACATTGGTTTTCCCTGCGACCCGCCTTTATGAGCACTTAACCTAAAATCATGCGGAGGTTAAGGTTAAAGTGACCGCACTCGTTTGGAGCCGGGAAACGCAAAATGATGTTTCATTGTAACTAGAGATCGACGTGTTTAGCTTAAATTATTTAATTTCATACAAGTCAGTTACATATAATATTTACATATTATTATTTTTATATTTCATTATCTTTATTCCTAACTAACAACCGTATTAGGAACTACAACAATCTTGTAGTTTTAGGCGAACTAAAACGTTTTATACGAACTGAAAATATAAATATAATTTTAAGACTTTTATATTTGGTACGTAATAATTTTTGCAACACCCATACTGCATTTTAAGTTTGTATACAGTTCACAAATAGCGTTTTACAAAATGTCAATAAGATTGGCAACATCTGCACAAATGTATTCCAAAACATTTATATTCAGCATACTTCAAATTGATAGACTAATGAATTTTAATCTCAGATATTCAAATTTGTAAATTATTGATAACAAAAAGCAACTAAATATTGTTATTGTAACAATAATGTGTAGAGTCATAATGATAGAATTTAGTGCGTTTGTTTTATTACTATGCTGAAGTGGGTACCGGACACAAATTATTTTTTTGAAAGGAAACGTAAGCTGGTAAGAATAAATAGTAAGATAGTAGAATATTATCAAAATATTTACCTGTAATTTATCCATTAAATTATTTTATAGCAAACTGCATTCGTATCATATCGATTAAAATAGCTCGCGCATTGAATGCAAAACTACTTTCAATATTAGCACCGGCATACTCCTTTTAATGGTAATTTTAGCACAAACAAGCTCCAGATAAACCGGACATTTGAAAAATCTTGATTTCTAATCATTTTCAGCACTTGAACTTTCTAAATGCAAAAACTGTAACTATAAATCTTACTTTAGTAATTGAATTTATAAATCAGGTAATTGATATGCATTTCAAGAGAAATTCATTAATGTACATTGATCACTCATTTCAAATCTAATTATTTTAGTTAGGAATAAGTCAGTCTTTTATAATTCAACAAAATTTTATTTATTTGAGTGTTTGTTTAATTAATAATGTATTTTTTGTTAAAGGGCTCGGACCCGCGCGCTGCAACGTGCCGCGGGAAGTTGCAGTCCAGAAGATGCAAGCTCAACCAAGAAATCAACAAAGAACTGCGCCTGCGGGCAGGAGCAGAAAATTTATACAAGGTGAAGAAAAAATATTTTTATTAGTTAAATTTTAATTAACTGACATTTTAGTGGATAACAGTAGGTCTATTCTATTCGGGTCTAGAATTTAAAAAAGTCCCATTTTATTTTTTAATATTTTCAAAGTATGAATGTTCAAAAATATGTGCAGAAGAAGATTTTTTAAAGTTTAAATTATTTTCGGAGATACACACCCTCGTCATAATATTGCTGTAAGATAACTTTCCAAAAAGGATAAACGCAAACACCCGTTTCCCATCATCATCATCTAAGTTTCTATAGTAAAGTGTAATAAAACAGGTTACTCCACAAACAACCACAATCAATTACAGCCCTTACATCAATTAGCATAAGCCGTTATATTTTCCAAATGTCCATACGGACAGTTGTAAATCGTTCATGTACAATAAAAAAAAGGAGATACAACTGTTTAACGACGATCGTTCTCTGTTTTCTAAAAACATGGGTCAGGTGCCAATGTTTTGAGAACCCCCACTTCATCCTCTAGAATTACTGACTATTTTTAGAGACCCATTCTCGCATTTTTTGTGATTTTGAAAAATTAAAAATAGTCAGTAATTCTAGAAGATGAAGTGGGGACGTGTCCTTTGTTTATTCACAAAATTTCCTGAAATAGAAAATACTCTCACGCTTAATTGTTTTTAAAGCTTGATATAATAATTGTAGGATTTTTGTTCTTTTATTTGTGGCTTCTAGGGTTTGAAACTCTTTTTTTTAAGTTTGAGTAGAGGAAGTTACTTCTTCAAAAAGAAGTCACACTGATTTAAATTAATATATACACTGGTATAAAAATCTAAATTAATATATACAAAAACTTTCTGCGAACCATTGCAAACTGATAAGATGTCAAATGCTATCGAACCGATATGATTTCAAGAATGAAAACGCTTTCATCTATCTTTTACATTTGGCTATATTTGTCATTTACCATTTATAAAGTGAAAACCGACTTTTTCACTAAAAAAACGGTTTTAGAATTCCATCATTTTCGCCAAAAAAAACGGTTTTCAAAACCGGTTTTTGAAAACCGACCAATTTTAGTACCAATGTATGTCGATTTATAGTTTCATAAAATTCGTAATATCTTTTTTTAAGAACATACTATTTGTTTAAATAGTATTAAGCGCGGAGCCCATCAACCTCGCGCATCAGATTGAATTTACCAACTTTGAATTTTTTTACAAGTTACATAAAAAAGGCAAGGAGGGTAAATATATATTTTGCAACCATTTGTAAAATTTTCAATTCAATTCCGTTTTAATTTTATACATTTTTTATATTTTGTGAAAAATCTTTATCACTCCAATGCACGCCAATTTTGATACGTGGCCCCGCCAAGGCACGTACGTCCCTGGTTTATAACGTATATAACTTAGATTTTTTAGAAAAAAATTGGTTAATATAAGTGAAAATAAAAAATAATTATTATTCACATATCAAATGTATCATGCTAAAAATATATATGGATAGCAAGCGAAAGCAAACTTCTTTTTTCTTGAAGACATTTAACCTTGTTGATTAGCATCATTTAATTTTTGTGTTCGGAAATATTTCATTCTTGATCTTGTTTTAACTCGTATTGTATATTTTACTTTCTTTTATCGGAACGTAATCAGTGAAAGTACTTTATATGATATAATGCCGAATTGAGCGATTTATAATTTCATCCATTTTTTTTAATTTAAAGTTTTTGGGAAATTTGAAAAAAAACATACTAAGAAATTATTGATTGTTTAATAAAGGCATGATAAAAACATTGTTTCTGATGAAACAAAATAGAAATATATTAAATTTCCAGGTTTTGAGTTGAAATTTGACTAAATACTACTTTAATATGTATATTCCTTCATAATATTATGCATGTTCTAATAGAAGTTTATTGCAATATTTAAAGGTTTATTTAGAAATCTTGGCAAAAGAAATCACACGCAATATTTCATTATAACGTCAACTATATTGCAAAATAAAAACAATGTATTTTTGCTCATAATACGCACTATTGCACTACGTTTTTATTTATATATTTATATCATGATATTCATTTTATATCGCTAGATTTGATCTGAAAAACAATAATTATTCGTGCTGACTTTCACAATATGTAATATAGAATCATCGTAGAGACCATCGTGGTGTAATGGTTATAGAAACTAATCCTTGGTTCGATCCCAACCTCGGCCAGCTCGTTATCAAGCAGTATAAAATAAACATATTCATTGTGTTTTTATTACTATATTCTCATAAATGTAGGTTTTAAAATAGTCTTGTACTATTAGTTTTAAAATTTCTTCTATCTCAGGTGTCTGTCCCCTTTTCTTCGACCTTGTCTACATAATCCACTGATGTTTATAAAAATTCTTTAGATATTTTATAAGTTCGTTCTTGATAATCTTGTCAAGTAATTAAGAGAAAGCCTGTTTATCTTCCGTATTGGTCAACGGTTTTATATTTTATATGCGGTTTTATATTTTATATGGAGTTGAAGAAATGCGAAGATCAGAACGAATTTTGATATCATCTTAACTTTTTATATGCACTATACGAAAACGTTTTGGGATTTCTGCACTTTCTAAATTTAAAGATAATAATAATTGTTAACTTCCCGAATGTGAAGTTCATTTATACCAAAAAATCCGGTTTGCTAGATTTTCTGGACGTTTTGGGTTATTCTGAATCATTTGAGATCAAACGTGAACACAAAAGGGATGGTGCGCATGTGAGTAAATTTTGGACATTTCGACATCATTTTTACACTTAGATCAATTCTAAATGCTTGTTTAGAAATAAATCTTTAATTTGTCAATGTATGATCTAATTGTATACTACTTGAATTTAAATAAGGAACAACTTTTTATGGGAATATATTGTTTCTATTCTATAGGGATTTATTATTACTTTTAAGGAATATATGCTTGAAGTCGTTTGGCTTTTATCTAACTAAACTAATAAATAAATATAATTTATTATCATATACTTAGTTTCTCTATTGTCACAATTATGTTTCCCCCATTATAATTATTGGATTGCTTCTACTTTTGCCTCTCAAATCATTAATAAAAAGCGAAAATAAATCATTGGCATGAATGTTTAATGACAACTGTATAGAAATTATATTCTAATGATTAGATTTTCTATGTAAATAGAAAGTGATTATAATAATACTGTTAATTCTGCATTTACGAGAAAATCTTAGTGAAAACATTGACGGTTGTACATAAATAAGGTTTTTTAGAATGAAAATCGATCAAGCATTCACATTGATCAGAGATTTCTTGTTTGACAAATTATAGTCTGTCATTGCTTTGATACTTTCCAATAATATTATAACATTTATTAACTTGAGAGATATAACGACTTCCTAGTTTGTAAATAACCATTAATAAATCGGTTTGTACGGAAGGTAATATTGTCAAACATGGTAAATCGAATTCTAACAACAAATTACTTTGTTTATTTAGTAATATTAAATTTTTTTACTAAAGTTATTATTTTTCTTAGGCCACAACAAATCGAAAATTACGAGACACAGTTGCACTGGAGTTAAGTTTCGTTAACTCCAACTTGCAGTTGTTAAAGGAGCAATTAGCTGAATTAAATTCTTCCGTAGAAATATACCAAAATGATAGGTAAGCTAATATTTAACACGATAATTGCCATGTTAGTCATATGTGTCTGATGCTAAGAAGCTCCACATGAGCCATGTGAGACATATATGTCTGATAAATGGACCTGAAAATCAAGAAAAAAGTTTGTGTTTAGAAAAAAATTCTTCTGACCAAAATGTGACTATTTTATATGATTAATTTTTATTTTTAAATTTCCGTATATCAAGTCAACAAGTCGCAGTGCCCATGATACCTTTGGGTCTTAAAGAAACAAAAGAGGTCGATTTTCGTGAACCTTTTACGGATTTTATATTAGAACATTATAGTGAAGATGCTTCTATCTACCAAGATGCCATAGCTGATCTTATGGATACAAGACAGGTAAATTAATTTTGTCATTAATATAAAATAAATCATAAATAAATATTTACTTGAATTGTTTTACTTTTAGGCGATCAGGACACCAGCACGAGACTCATCAGGAGCCGCGTTGCTCTTTAGGTATTACAATATGCTATATTTTGTTGAGAGAAGATTTTTTCCACCTGATCGAAGCTTAGGCGTTTATTTTGAGTGGTACGACTCATTAACAGGTATTAAATATATTTATATATATTACCATATTTTTATTTTCTTACGCCAAGATTTATATAAATCATCATTATAGGTAATATATTCATAAGGTAATAATAATTCAATTTACAATAATAGATCAATTTTATTATTTTCAACAGGTGTACCGTCCTGCCAAAGAACAGTTGCATTTGAGAAAGCTTGCGTTTTATTCAACTTAGGTGCTGTATACACGCAAATTGGTGCTAAACAAGTTAATAAATTTAATATTGACCAAGTATTATATTTCATATAAACTATTTTTAATTGTTGTTTCAAAATTTTAAAGGAGCGCAATAGCAGTAGAGGATTAGATTCCGCAGTAGATAGCTTCCTAAGAGCAGCTGGTGTTTTCCGTTATATTTTGGATACTTTCACGAATGCTCCTTCCATGGATTTAAGGCCACAAGTGCTCGATACTTTAGTCCAAATGATGCTGGTTAGTTAAATATAACACACAACATATAAATATAATTATGTTTTCACTGGCTTGTTCAATGTTATGAAACTTGTTTGTCGTTTTTCCTAATAGGCGCAAGCTCGTGAATGCTTGTACGAGAAATTATCATTGCAATCCCGATCACTTCTCAATGGTGAAGAGACTGATAAAGAAGATGAAGATGCCTTATCCCTTCGAGGAGACCTCGAAAGGGATTTGGCTGGTGAAGCTGGGCAAGTAGCGCGCGATTATGGTGATCTACACGCTGCAGTTGCTGCTGATGCAGTAGCAGAATTCGTTCCTGCTTCTTGGACGGCGCTTATTGGTGTAAAACGGGAGTATTATACGGGTTAGATGGGAAAACAATCACTAGCAATAGAATTATCAGTCAAGTTTTTTTCAATTACCGATTTATTTCCAGCTTTATCCCATCAGCATTCTGCGGCCTCGATTCTAGGCCCAGAGTCTTCTTGTACTTCAAGTGTGCCTGAAGATCGCGTTGCACTTGGAATAGCACATTTGAGGGAAGCTATTGCCTGTCATGAAGAGGCTCAGAGGTTACAACGTATGAGCAGGGAACTTAAAGGAAAATCTGCATTGACGAGAGTTTTGAGGATGGCACATAGTGAAGCAGCATCTACTGCAGCTGCTGTAAAAGAAGAAACAGGAACTATGGCTGAACTGGCTGAAATGTTGGACGCTCCACCTTTGGAAGGTTAGTGTGGAAATTGATATCTATCGTTTTCAAGACGCCCTTATTGAAGCAATTTTTGCAATATTCATTTTTTGCAGCCTCCAGCAAGTTTCAATTAACGGTTACAGAGCCAGATTTGGCTGCTCACAGGGTTGAAGACCCTTTCCGAGCGTTGGGGCCAATTGCTATATTTTCAGCAAGAAGACATTGGACCGCTCCTAGAGTGGTTCGTTTACAAAGACACAAAGAACCGGTATATATATATACATATTTTATTATTTTATTAAAATCTATGTTTGTTTTTATAATACAAGTATTTGTTGTATGTAGAAAAACGATGGTTATGGATTTGCTGTAAGAGGTGATGCGCCTGTAATTGTATCCCATGTGGACGCCCATTCCTTAGCAGATGTAAGTAAAATTTAAACATGGTAATCAAATGATATCTTAAAATTTATATGTTTTTTCTATTAGCTTGGTGGTGTGAAAGAAGGTGATTATGTAGTCGGTATTGGAAATAAAGATGTGAAGTGGTCTCCCCATCAAGAAGTAGTGCAATTAATACAAAATGCTAACACATCACTTACCTTAAGATTAGTTACTCCAATGGACAAAAATTATCTGAAGGTTAGCTTTGCCTGAATACACTGATTTCTTACCAGGATTTTTAATTAAATTTATTACATAACTGTCTGATTTTTAGCCATCATCTTGTTCACCAATGTCCAATGGAAATGGTTACATGAATGGCAATGGTAATAAAGGATCAGTCTCGACGTATTCTAGTAGTTCTGGAGTCTCCAGTGGAGGTCCTAGTCCACCAGGAACTCTGGCACAAGCTCAGACCAGACAAAGAAAATTACCCTGGAATCCTTTTCGCAGACAAAGTTCAACATCAGCTAATTCTACTCATACATTGAAAAATATATAAATTAGAGTTAGATTATAGTTGTTCTTACAGTATTCATAATATTGGAAAGTAAATTCAAATTGGAGAATTTGTTGAAGGCATTTTGCAAGTTTACAGCGTGCTAACTTCTAAAATAAGAAAAGTTCAATAAAAGACTTTATTCAACTATGTTGAATATATTTGAAGATTTATCAAGTATGAGAATTTTATAAATGAATTTTAAAACATATTATTTTTGTTTATAATGTTTATTTATAAGTATGTATAGACTTTGTTGCCATAAGATAATTTATTTGACCAAATTTTATATATATAAAGCTAAGAATACAAATTAATTTAATATATAATCTGCAAATTATTAATTTTAATTAGTCTGATACAAATTCAAGTAATAAGTTTTACATAACATTACGTATAACAGTACGTATTTTATTTTTTGCAAATACTTATTATCATAGGCATTCCTTATCTATGATCATATTTATATTCAAAATTTACTTTAAGTTTGAAACTATTACATTTTGACATAATGGTTTACTTTTTTTAATGTACCGCTGATTTAATATAATTATACATCTATTATATAAATATAATGTAAAAATAATTAACGAAGATGTTCTTATATGTAAAAACTATATATATTTATAGCTAATATATGCAATATTTAAGAAAATTTGTAAATAGAAATTAATTTAAATATTCAAGTATTTTATAGTTGTATTTACTTAAATAATAAAAAAAATTAATCATTATATTTTGTGGATTTTGTGGATGACACAGAGTTAATGTTTGTACCAGAATTTGTGCAATGTGGATGTAGTCTTACATTTCATTCATGAGTTAACTTTTTTTGTTCTTGTCATTTATTCATATTATATTGTGTAGGAAGTACTACTTGTCGAATGTTATTATCCTGGACAATTATTATCCTGGTTATTATAACCAGGCCCTGGCTCTCTACCATCTCAGTACAAAATCCGCGTTCACAACCCGTAGTTCCAGTAACGAATGCCAGTCGCAAATTTGGCGCTAGTGAGCCGATGTCATGTCTAACAGGTTGGTAACATGCATGCACTTATTATATTATCTAGGATTATAACCTTCAATTTCGAGTTGTGCAAAAATGTTGAGGCCGACGGCCAATTTTTATTTTAAAGAATCAAAAGTATATCAAAAGGTTTTGCAATTAAGATATTTCTCTGCAGAAAATGATCATAGTCAAAGGAAGGAATCACATCATATTGAAACAGTACGGTTAGCATTCAATTCTTATGAGACAACCAAATCTGGAGACGAAAGATCACCATTAATAATAATGCATGGATTGTTAGGATCAAAGCAAAACTGGAATAGTATAAGCAAGGCAATACATGCAAAAACTAATAGAAAGGTAATTACTTAAGATTTTATGGTAATAATTTTAATATGAACCAAATTGTGCAGATAGCTTACGATACTTCTATAACATGAATTCACTGTAACATGGTTTGAATATTAAGAATACCCATCTTATAACAGAAATCTTTTATGTCACAGTTTTACTCTAATATGGTTCAAAAATTGAGCAAAATCCTCATCAAATATTAAGTATATAAGCTATTCAAAGAGAACTCTATATAATTTAAAGTTAGCGAAATTACTATGTACCAGCTTAATAAACATAGTACAATAAGTGCTAAAGACAGTTTATATGATATTTTTTATAAAAGGAAACTTTACGTGTCCTTAGGGATTGTTCAAGTATTACGTAAGCAGATTTATTACAATTATTTACCGCCCCATCCCTCTTGTCAGCAAAAGTAAGCAAAGCTCTTACCCCCTACCCCCATGCTTACGTAAAGATTTTGCAATTAATGTAAAAAAATAAAAATACTACCTATGACGTAATCATCATCTAGACTCCCTTGCCCCCCAGTCGCAAAGTCAACCCAAAATAAGCAAATCAACAACCCCCCTACCCCTCTATAGTGCTTACGTAATACTTGAATGGCCCCTTAGCATCATATAAAGAAATTCATTAAAGTTCATTATTCATTACATGTGATTCAGATTTCATTCGTCCATAATAGGTTGAATACATGAATTGTTTTCTCTTTTCAGGTAATATCCGTAGATGCTAGAAATCATGGTGATAGCCCCCATCACAAAGAACACACCTATTTCCATCTAGCTGAGGATGTAAAGTCATTAATAGAAAATTTAGGTTTAAAATCTGCAACGGTATTGGGCCACAGTATGGGTGGACGTGCCATGATGTTGCTTGCTTTAAAATATGTAACTATTTTCTTTTCTATTAATTATATGCATTAAAATATATCATTTAAGTACAACTCTCCTCTTTAGCCACAATTGGTCTCAAGCTTAATTGTTGCTGATATCTCGCCTGTGACTGCTAGTCCAAATCTAAAATTAATGGGAAAATATTTCGATATTATGAGAAAAGTGAAAATTAATCCTAAGGAAACATTAGCACAAGCTCGGCAGAGTGCTGATAAACTATTTGCCAAAGAAATTTCAGAAAAATCTTTAAGAGATTTTCTGATAACAAATCTAGTCAGAAGTGATAATGGGTATGATATGTTTCAATTGTTTTGTCCTGCTTGATGAAGTTATTAAACTTAAAGTGCAATTTTAGGTATGGTTGGAGAGTGAATATTGATGCATTAGATAATAATTTTGCAAGACATGTTGCTTTGTTTCCAGAACAAGCAAAAAGTTTACAATATAGAGGTCCAACTGTTTTTGTGGCTGGAGGCAATTCGGATTATATAAGGTACAATTATTTAATTTACTCTTATTTGCTAAATAATAACGCTATACATATTGTAGAAAAACTGATGAGCCTGAAATTAAGAAAATGTTTCCAAATGCAACTTTTTCTTACATTGAAGGCGCTGGACATTGGTTACATGCTGATAAACCAAGTGAATTTATGAATATTATAATACCATTTTTAAATGAGATTAAATAATGAACTTCCTGTGATACTAAAAATAAAAAATAGATTAATTTCATAAGGGCTATACTTCAATTCCTCCAATTTACATTACTAAATAAATAAATAATTTTTTATCACAAGAATTAAGATAGTATACTAAGTATAACATAATTGTGTAGTTAAAGCCTGTGAACATATTAAATCATGTTGCCTAGTTGATTTCTACAAGCCACTCAAATTTTAAATTATTAGCAATCAAATTATTTCTGCTCTAGACTTTCATAGGCTAATAATAATTTTATAATTGAAATATTTCGCTTGCTACATTAATATATACTCTGAGTTAAATCTAATAAATACTACTAAGCTTACATAATCTCAATTAAATTTAAAAAATAATCTATATTTAAATGTACATAACTTAAAATCACAGGAATCATAGTAAAATTTAGAAATAGTCAAATAGGCCTTAAATTTAAAATAGAAAATCAGGTACAAAACTTTTAAATATAAACAATACGCAAATACGGCTTAAAATTGATCAACAATCTAGAATATAATAAAGTTTTTTTTTAGTCTTAATTGAATTTAGAACACAGTGATTATTTTTCATATTGACAAACCCAACAAATGCCAAATGTCTGTGTCTTATTATCATGTGCTTTCATTTAAATATTAGATAAGGCAATTTGAATACATTTAATATATTATCAGAATTTATGGCAAACCCCCATCATAAGCATAATCTGCTTTATTATGCATAACAAGCTTGTCTTCCACAAAGTAAAAGCTATCGGAACGTGTTTCGAATGGAGAATCAATCATTTCATTTACTGAAATAAAAACATTTGTTATATCTCGGATTGTAGAAAGTCTTTGAAGTTAAATGTAATTATATATTCACCCAATTCAGCTGGCAAAGAAGGAAATTCATAAATGTGCTCACAAGTATTGGTTGAATAAGGTATGCAGAATCCAAATTCAAAATCAAATGTTTTCAGTAACTTATCTCTGAAGAAATGGCGTTCTATCATGCGAAATCTCTTAACTGGAAATTGACCAACAGTGAACTCCACACTAAAATGTGATACTGGGTAAAATGAATCCAAATTGATAATGAAAACCTTGGAATACTTACGTAGCACCAACTGTTTTTAGTTTCAAAAACTGTGGTGTAAATTGATATCTTACAAATCTTCCAGAGTTTGGATCTAGGGGCTCATCGGGTAAATCTGCCTCTCCATGATCTGTGATGTCAACAGAAGGCTTTGCAATTTCAAACAGTACTGCTCCTGATTCTAAATCACGTATTTTAAATCTAGTAAAATCAATTTCATATATATTTGCATCTGGGCTGCATAAATAATCTTCAGTAATGTTAGTTAATTTTAGAACATCGTCTGGTGTGATAGTATCTGGTAAATTCGGATTGCAATTTATGTGTTCGTTTACAACTTCTTGATATATTAGACTCATTATAATTATTGTTTGTTTACTAGTTATTTGACAATTATAATTTAAACATGCTATTCAATACATAACAATTTTGAATTATCAATTGTCAAAAATTGATCATTGACGTTTCATAAAGTGTTGCCAGAGTTGACATTAGTAATTGATGCATGTGATGGTAGATGTCGTTGATGGAACTTTTTTTAGGTCAAATAGAATGGTTGAGATCTTAGATACATATGCACTGATTTTAGCAAAATTATTCTTTTTATCAAATCATTTAAACAAATACTATTTATATTTTATCATTTTTACATAATGTGAGGTGATAAATATTCTAGTATGTTATTATTAATTTATTATTTATTAACTATTTCATTCCCATTTTATTATCTAATAACAGAGCCTAACAATCAGGTGTATATAATTGAAAATCTTGAAAATCTTTTGATTAATGTGAATTTCAATTTTACAAAATAACGTTTTGGTTATAGTATATTTGGTATATTTTTAAAAATTGGATGTTTCGGTTATAGTCCTATCCTTTATTCATTGGATTTTTAAAAATATGCGATAATAGTGTTCGGGAAATAAAAAAAATTAAGTAAAATTTTATAATACTATTAGCTTATTATAATAATAAAAATAACAATAACACGGTGGTAGAAGGACCCCCAAAGATAGGGCCCCATCAACCTTCGTCACAAACATGGTATAATACTATACTTCGTATTAAGAATATTAAAATGGTTATATTTACATAAATATTTATCACAACTTATCCTACAGAATAATTTTCTACAGTAGAATATTTATGCGATCTCTATACAAGCTAAATATATAATTTTTAAGGCATTTTTTTTAACAACATGCGTGAAACTAATTGCGAATTTTTTATTCAAATTGTGACTAATACTTTTTTGATAAGATTCAACATCTTCAACAATCCATAAAAACCAACATTTTGTTGGAATTAAATATCATTGCCTTATATTCATTACTTTTTCGTTAAATAGTTGAATAAAACATCCTTCAGCAAAACGTCTTTCCAGTTAATTTTCTTCAAAATTAGGCGCAGTCGGGTTAATAAAAGTATATTTGTGTTTCATGATGTTAACGTATTTAGAAAATACAATTTTAAATTGTTTGGGATTTTTGGAATTGTTTCTGTGTTACGAAGTCGTTTTATTAAATTTTGTTTGGTTTTACCAATGTATATTAAGTCACAATTTAGCAATTAATTTGATAAACCAGATTTCTGAGATTTATAAGACTCAAGAAATTTATTTTGTGGTCTGTTTATTTTAAAACTGTTTATTTGCTAGAAAACGTTTGAACGGATTTCAAAAATTTAGAAACCATTTCATGAAATTTAATAAGGATTGTCGTTGTTTTGTGAGACTATTGTCCAAGCCGTTTCTTTATAATTAGCACATAAGCTAATATTTTATTTTTCAAGCTAATACCTTATTTTTCAAACTGAAAATTCAAACCTTGTTTTATGAGATTTAGAAATCGATATTGAAAGTAGTTTTTTTTGAGTTAGGATATAAATATACTTATAAAACATAGATAAAAACTCAATAAAAGCACAATATAAGATATCGGCTATGCCAACTAAGTTTTATCACGTTGTAAACATGTATTTCAATATGTTAACGCGTTTAGAAAGATTAATTTTAAATTGTTTGGGATTTTTTTAAATTGTTTCTGTGTTTCTGAGGTCAGTTTATTAAATTGTATTTGGTTTCATCAATATATATTATGTCACAATTTGAGCAATTAATTTGATAAACCAAATTCCTAAGGTGTTCGTAATTGAAAAAAGTTTTTTTTGAGTTAGGATCCAAATGTGTTTCAATATGTAAACGCGTTTAGAAAGATTAATTTTAAATTGTTTGGGATTTTTTTAATTGTTTTTGTGTTTCTGAAGTCAGTTTATTAAACTGTGTTTGGTTTCACCAATATATATTATGTCACAATTTGAGCAATTAATTTGATAAACCAGATTCCTAAGGTGTTCGTAATTCAAAAAAGTTTTTTTGAGTTGAGTTTCACTTGTGTTTCGATATGTTAGCATGCTTAGAAAGTACAATTTTAAATTGTTTAAGATTTTTAGAATAGTTTCTGTGTTACGAAGTCTTTTTATTCAATTTTGTCTGGTTTCGCCAATTTATATTATGTCACTTTTTTTAACTCAGTTTTATTTAGCAATCAGAAATACATAAAGATTCCTATGAGCTAAAATGACAATATTTAAGAGCGATGCCCAAGAAGAACTCCAATGAGAACTTCTCAGTTTTACAATTAATATGATATTATATTAGACCTAATCTAAGACTAAGTCTAAAGGCCATTGTCGTTTCAGTCTCCTTATGCCAAAAGATTGAGTAATGTCAACTATAGATGGGTTCGAATGTGAGTCCAGTTTGCGTTTGTATTTTCCCTTGAATTCTTTGAACGTTAATTGCACCGTTTTCATGTTGAGGTTGCTGTGAATGGTTTCATTTGTCACGTACCACGGAGAATTGAGAATTTTACGTAAAATTTTGGACTGAGTTCTCAGCATTATAGCTATATTTGATTTGTAAGCACATCCCCAGAGCTCAATTCCGTAGGTCCAGATTGGTTTAATAATTGATTTATATAACAGCAACTTATTTTCAACAGGGAGCTTAGACTTTTTACGCAGTAGCCAATCAAATTCTTTCATTTTGATCATTATTTGCTACTTTTTTGTTTTTATGTGGCTTTTCTAAGTGAGTCTTCTGTCTAAATGGAGACCAAGATATTTCACTATGTTCTGTTTCGGAATCTGGACGTTATTTAAATAAATTAGAGGGCACGTACCCTCTCTCAGGGTAAATGTGAAATGAGCTGATTTGGTCACAATTTGAGCAATTAATTTGGTAAACCAGATTTCTAAAATGTTTAATATTGAAAGGAGTTTTTATTGAGCTATGATCTAAATATGCTTATAAAATATAGATAAAAACTCAATATACGATATCTTCTACGTCGACTAACTTTTACCTTTTGCAAACATTTCTTCATCCGTTGTAACCTAATACTAATACGTCGCGAGTCTAAACTTCTGCAAAGGGTGAGTCTTCCGTCAGGGGACGAAGGGTCTGCGCCCCTCTTCCTTTGTCGGAGGGTTCGTAAGCAAGGCCATTCATTGGTCGGTGTTGTCACCGAAGTCGGGTGCGCGACGGCGCGATTGGTTTGCGACACCGCCAGGTGTCAAAATGGCCACGGAGACCGACTTTTTTCTCTCTAGTGCTAAAAGAGAACAGCTTTTGTATGCGAAGTGAATTTTATATAGTTAATTATGTTCCACGTTTAGCAGAGCTTTTAGAAGTACTTAAATCATTATACGCAAACTGGTAGTATTTATGATAGAGGAATTAACTGAGAACGGAAATTATCTTGGGACTGGTAATGTTTGCAGAGGAATACTATGTTCTACTACAAATTGTAGGTGTAAACATTAGACGTTTTTGTGATTTTAGAGTTGATACATTAAAATATTGCATCAACGTTGGTAAATTTAATTTGCTTGAGCACCTGTAATTTCTTTGTTCAAACTTATTTTTTAAGTTGAAAAAAGCTATCTTTCGTAAGATTTAGGAGTTGTTCTTGCAAAATATTGTCTGTAGTGTAACGTATCTAACTACAGTCAAGAAATTTCTTTTGTAGCCTGTTTATTTTAGAACCGTTTATTTGTTAGAAAACGGCAGAAACTGCTGAACGGATTCCATAAATTTAAAAGCCGTTTCATGAAATTTAATAAGGATAGCCGTTGTTAATAGTTTATTTTTCAATTTGAAAAAATTCTTTGTTTACTAATATATTATTTTTCAAGCTAATAGCTTATTTTTCAACTTGAAAAAATACTTTGTTTTGTAAGATTTAGGAGTTGTTCTTGCAAAATATTGTCTGTGGTGTAATGTTTAGCTATAGACCACAAATTTATTTTGTGGTCTGTTTATTTTAAAATTGTTTACCTGCTAGGAAACGGTTGATTTCATTTCAAAATTTCAAATTTACATTTGATGGAATTTAGTAAGGATTATCGTTGTTTTGTGAGTCCATTATAAAAGCCGTTTCTTTATAATTAGCAGATAAGCTAATATATTATTTTTCAAGCTTTTTTTTTTTAATTTCAATAATTATTACAACTGTTAAATTATTAACATCTAGTAATATATATAATAAATAATAACATAAATTTAAATAAATAAAAGTGCAAAGGATAAAATTTACATGAAAATAATATCCGCAATATGATTTGATATAAAATATAAGCAAATAATAATAAAAATAAAATTAATAAATAATATAAATAAAATTTCTGAATAATAAAATAATACTAGAAAAATAATAAAATATAACAAACTAACAATAATAGAAATAGTAAGATAATAATAATAATAATAAGCTTCAATATTTTTCAAGCTAATCGCTTATTTTTCAAGTTGAGAAAATGCTTTGTTTTAAAAAACTTACGAGTTGTTCTTGCAAAATATTGTCTGATTGGTGTAAAATATCTAGCTATAGTCAAGAAATTTATTTTATGGTCTATTTATTTTAAATCTGTTTATTTGCTTGAAAATGATTGAACGGATTCCAAAAATTTAAATGCCATGTGATGAAATTTAATAATTATTGTCGTTGTTTTGTGAGTCCATTATCCAAGCCGTTTCTTTAAATTAATTAGCACATAAGCTAATATATTATTTTTCAACCTAATAGCTTATTTTTCAAGTTGAAAAAATACCATGTTTTATAAGATTTAGAAGTTGTTTTTGCAAAATATAACACATATAATATTTAATATATTATTTATAGTACATATTTAATATAATAAGATTATTGGAAAATGTTTGTCTACGCTTTAACCAAAAATCCTAAACAAATTTTGAAATGCTGATTAATTGGTCAAAAAATTGATTTTGATGATATTTATAAAACTCTGTATGATGATAGAGGTTATGGTCGGGAACAAATTAAAATATGATAGACCTACGATAAGTAGATAAATTATAAAAATTCATCAGAGTCTAGAACAATTTTTCATACCAAAATAAGGAATGTAGCTAAATCTAAATTAGCGAAGATTTTGCAAGTTGTCTGAAGCCAAAATGCTGCTTATATCTAGTTTTATTTATTGTAATGAGAATTTCAGCTGTGACTAAAGATTTAATTTATTTCGCTTGAGAATTCGTGTCTGGCCAATTTATAATTTAAAATCTTTCATGTCGGTAATATCCACTTAGATAATTCCTAATACTTTCCGTTAAAAATGCATTAAGTAAATTTTTCCTATTTGTATGACGCAAAAGTCTGGAACAAATAACATATCATACATACCTAATTATAATTTTAATAAACTATAACGTCGGATACGAGGCGTATTATTATAATAAAGCATTTCCCCGAACATAATTTTATTTCCATTATACGATGAATCCACCGTGGTATCGAAATCAAATTATATTCACTTCAATTATTTGCATGTATGTTGCAATTGAGATATTATTCATCCCATAGAATTGATACATAATATGATATAAATCGTAAAATAACATGCATTCCATTTTAACAAACGAATCAATTTATTCTGATTTTATTTTTATACGCATTTTCGAATCGCAGGAGCTTGAATATGATTCCATTCAATTTTTGCATAATGCATTCAATTATTTTGTATAACGCACAATTAAAATACTATCCTCCGACAATATTGGCGGTTATATGGCATATGTAGAAGTACATACTCACATATGGATTCGAAAGATATGCAAATTTCGCATATTTTATTCCGATCACATATGGCAAGCGAAAAGAAAATATAACGTATTGATAATAAAAATATGTTTCGTATTATAGTACGAGATATATATTAAAAATTAACTGGCATTAACAGAGATAATTTTTGAAACATTATTTTGTATTGAAATATTATAAAAATTTAATATGCATTAGATTCATTCATTCCTAAAAAATGTAGAAGTCAGTTTTATATATATGCATAAATTCTTAACTTGTTTCATGCAAATATAACTTCTAATCATAATAAATAATTATCATTTCTGAATCTATAACTTGCATCAGCTTAACTAATGATTGCCATCTTATCGAAATATTAAAAACGATTTAATTTCAAAGAATTGTATATATCAAATTTATATATAAAATGGAAGGATAAAATCTGAACAAAATGAATACTTACAGTTTTCGAATAAATAACCTAATATTTTATACACCTTGGCGATAGTGTTTATTACATTTCATGAGATTATACAAATTTACAAAGCAATATTAAATTTAATACACATAGTACACATAGTGCATACCCTCTGGGGTAACTACTATCTATAATAAAATTTTATTAAAAAGAAATAAAAAAATATATATATAAAAGATTTTCTGGAATTATATGTTCAATGTGCACTTGATTTTACTTCTCTTTATTAATTGGTGAATCAAGAGTAGTAAACCCAAGTGCATATATATATTTCTCTCCACAAAATGTTTCTCTCCAAAATGTCGTAGCGTAGAGAGTTCTAAAATTCTCAATTTGCACACGTCTGTGTTTGCTTTGAGAGCAGCGAACAACTTCGGCGTAGCAGAACGACGCGCTACGCCTCTACGGCGCGTAACGTGTCGACAGAAGTGTGCCCGCCATATTTGCTCTCGACAGCTACGAGCGAGGTGTGGGCACGGATTGCCTCGTTTTACAGGGCCGGAATTGAGGAATGAAGGGAAAACGGAATTTAAGCTCATATTTTTTCACAATTTATTTATTCACTTGACATCATGGGGTCGATTCTGCCAAAAATTCATCAATGTTATAGAAAGGCTTCGTTACAAAATACAGTCAAATCCATATTGCATTCCTTCTAAAAAGCGTTATGTTTTGATTGCTGGTCAAAAAGAAAAATAAAAAATATGATAGAAAAAAACGAGAAAACTATAGAGAAATGTTTTTCAACCACTGTGGGATATTTTACATTTTTGTTGACTTCAACCTAAAAAGATTTTTTGACGGTCGTAGCAAAATAGTAATACACCTTGGCGATAGTGTTTATTACATTTCATGAGATTATACAATTTACAAAGCATATTAAATTAATACACATAGTACACATAGTGCATACCCTCTGGGGTAACTACTATCTATAATAAAATTTTATTAAAAAGAAATAAAAAAATATATATATAAAAAGATTTTCTGAATTTTATATGTTCATTGTGCACTTGACTTTACTTCTCTTCATTAATTTGGTGAATCAAGAGTAGTCAATCAGAGTGCATATATATATATTTCTCTCCACAAAATGTTTCTCTCCAAAATGTCGCAACGTAGAGAGTTTTAAAATTCTCAATTTGCACACGTCTGTGTTTGCTTTGAGAGCAGCGAACAACTTCGGCGTAGCAGAACGACGCGCTACGCCTCTACGGCGCGTAACGTGTCGACAGAAGTGTGCCCGCCATATTTGCTCTCGACAGCTACGAGCGAGGTGTGGGCACGGATTGCCTCGTTTTACAGGGCCGGAATTAAAAAATAGTTTTCTCTAAGGACATTCAATTGAAGGGAAAACGGAATTTAAGCTCATATTTTTTCACAATTTATTTATTCACTTGACATCATGGGGTCGATTCTGCCATAAAATTCATCAATGTTATAGAAAGGCTTCGTTACGTAGCGTTTTGCATATAAAATGGTACTAAAAACTGTCAAAATACAGTCAAATCCATATTGCATTCCTTCTAAAAAGCGTTATGTTTTGATTGCTGGTCAAAAAGAAAAATAAAAAATATGATAGAAAAAAACGAGAAAACTATAGAGAAATGTTTTTCAACCACTGTGGGATATTTTACATTTTTGTTGACTTCAACCTAAAAAGATTTTTTTGACGGTCGTAGCAAAAATAGTAATAGCTTCTTTGGAACTATTCGAAAAACGTAATTTTTTTTTCAATTCCTACGGTTTTGCTCCATATATTTTTTCTTAAAGAAAATAGTCATCTTACAATTCTGAGCCTTAATCCGGCTGGTGTTTTAGCACCTGCGTATGTGTTGAGGGCTTCGCGGCCGTTGTCATGACGATTCAGTGTTTTCTGGGGACCAAGAATGGGTCCCCTCAGGCGTAGACCGATACTCTATTCTAGCCCGACAAGGTCGATGTCAGCCCAAGCTTGGGATCCTCTTATAGGTATATGATATAGTATTGGATATATAGTCCGGCATCGTGTAATTTCAAATCAATATATTACACTTGTAATAGACCATTGTTTTATAATCTAGATCCAGACAAAATAGTAATAGATACAAATATTTTTCTAACGGTGTTTTTACATATGGCGATCAGAAAAGATACTATTGTCGTTATATATATTTCGGATTAATATATTATTCTAGTCAATCAATTTCTAAATGTGATGTCATGCTACTATATCTATTGCAATAAATCCCTGAAAGCACATGTGTTCCTTCCATTATTAAAATTGTACCGAGGCCGAGGGTATAAAATACTTATATTTACATACATATATATACGAGTATATATATATATATATATATATATATATATTTATATATTTACGTAATCCACCCCACAAATAATTAATTCCAATATGGCAACCTGGGCATAACTATCATGTACTTGAAAGAATCAAAGCCACCCTTTTCGATGCAAAATGCCCTTAGCAGCACTCCGACACGTGACACATTTCATTTTGGAATTTTAATGATAACAAGGGTTCTAAACATTCAGGACTTTTTATTTATATTGCGTTTTAGATTGAACATACAGTAGGACGAAGTATTTTTTAGAAGGCCATCCAATGGTTGGCGTATCTTTGTTTGTTAGTTTTTATTGAAATTTTCTTTAATGCATTTTAGTTTTATGCAGCAATATTGGGGATAGATAATTTTTATTTGCAAACATATTTTCATTTGTGTTTTCAAGTGAAAACCGACGTTACTAATGCTTTATTATAAACCTGGTGTTTGGAACAAAGCCAAAGCTCTTGTGACAAAGCCACGAAGAAGTCCAACAAATAAACTTTATTATATTTACATAATCCAATCATGTAGTAATATGTTTAACTGTCACTTAATTTTCTGCAAAAATTATCAAAATAAAAGTCCTTGATACTGCGGATCAGTATCAAAATATTCAAAAAAATATTATTCAAGTATGTTTAAGTTATGAATATAAATATGATATATTTCTACAATTTTTATTTTTTATATCATTTTCTATTTGTGACTTTTATTTTCAAAGGCACAGTACCCACCATAAAGCAGTCACGTGTACACCAGAGTATTAATCTTTAAAACTCTTATTAGGAGGGTGTACGATGGGACATCATTTAATTAGAACGCTGGAGTGATTTTCTGTCACACAAAATGGCGACTAGCGCTTTTCATTGCTCTGGCTTCCAATTTTGACAAAATCTAATAATCCCGGATTTAAAAGCGGTTTTAATGGGGACTTTTTACTATACATAGGCCACCCCGCTAGGATACGAGGTAATGCTTTTATTTATTACAATTTGGTTTCTGGATAAATTTTTATTAGATTTCAATCTTTTTTTGACAATATAAAACTTATTCCAACTGCTTATGCTTTGTTATCAACTTTGGTATTATAGAAATATATTCATTTTTTATACATTTTGGACTGCGATCAGAAATATTTCTTATTATAAGTTTACTAATGATTATTGGCTGTCAGTAGGCAACCCAATGGTCGCCTTACTCTATTCTTGATTTTATTTTATGTGGCGTTACTTTATTTTACATAAATCTATTATTTATGAAACAATCATTTTGTAGAAAATCAAATAACCGATATGTATTATAAGGCAAATAAATAAATAAATAAGTGTATAACCGTGCTTGATAGGCGCTGTGTGCATTACACCAGGCCACTTAGCCATAATTAATTCGCGAGCGCTTAAAGCCGGCGATACATACAAAACACGCATAGCTCTATATACATACCCCGATGAGAGTATTTGAAAGAGACTATGTGCTGAACAGGGCTGAATAAGGGATGATAGTAGAAGCTGATAAATTTCCCACTACATTTTAGTATTTTAGTGGTTTGCTGACGACCAAGGACGTAGATACAGCCCTTGTACATAAGCAAAAATTAATGAAAACAACCCAATTTTTTTCCTAGAGGACTTTAGGCAATCTAAAGTCTTCACCAGTTACAAATCTTATATATAAAAATGGAGCTCTCTTTCAAATGTCCGAATAAAACTCGAAAACGGCTGAATCGATTGGGCCAGTCTTAGTCTTGAAAAATTCGTGCTAATCCAGAGAATGTCCAAAAGGTAAGAAATTATTTCAAATCCGCGTAGAAACTTTACATTTTGAATTTGAAAATTTTTGTAGAAGCGTAATTTAAATAGAACAATGGACGGTGGCAATTTCATGAAATGTCAAACGCTTTTGACAGATGATGTTCAATTACGTTTAATAGGATGTTTTACGCGAATATTATTTTTTTGTGATAAATTTGTAGTAAGTAGTTTTGTTTGTAGTTTTATTTATATACAAAAACGTTAGTAAACGGGCTCCAAGTGTTACTACAATACAAGTGAAATGTTTTTTGAATTATTCAAATCGGACACTCCGTTCTCTTAAAAACTGAGTTTCCGTTTTGGGCACTTTTTGCCCCGTATCTTCGGAACGGCTAGACCTGCCTTCGCCAAAAACTAATCAGCACGTCTCCTTATCAATACGAATCGAATGTTTTCTAAATTATTCAAATCGGTTGATTCGTGTTCCCGAAATCGTCGACGAAAATTTGTATCCGCACATACATACACACACACACACATACATCAATTTTTTCTAAGGTATGCCAAAATGTTCAGAAACCTTTGAAACGTAAAGATATAAAAAAAATTTCATTTTTGATTTTTTTGCGATTACTATAACTTGCCCTACGGGAAGTTAAAAAAATATATAGGCTTCGGATTATCCGGAATTCGGATTATCCGGACATCCGATTATCCGCAATTCGGATTATCCGGAATTCGGATTATCCGGAATTCGGATTATCCGGAGTTCAGATTATCCGGAATTCGGATTATCCGGAATTCGGATTATCCGGAATTCGGATTATCCGGAATTCGGATTATCCGGACATCCGATTATCCGGACATCCGATTATCCCGATTATCCGGACATCCCGATTATCCGGACATCCGATTATCCGGACATCCGATTATCCGGACATCCGATTATCCGGACATCCGATTATCCGACAACCGATTATCCGGACATCCGATTATCCGGACATCCGATTATCCGGACATCCGATTATCCGGACATCCGATTATCCGGACATCCGATTATCCGGACATCCGATTATCCGGACATCCGATTATCCGGACAACTGATTATCCGGACAACCGATATCCGGACAATCCGATTATCCGGACATCCGATTATCCGGACATCCGATTATCCGGACATCCGATTATCCGGACATTCGATTATCCGGACATCCGATTATCCGGACACCGATTATCCGGACATCCGATTATCCGGACATCCGATTATCCGGACATCCGATTATCCGGACATCCGATTATCCGGACATCCGATTATCCGGACATCGATTATCCGGACATCCGATTATCCGGACAACCGATTATCCGGACATCCGATTATCGGACATCCGATTATCCGGACATCCGATTATCCGGACATCCGATTATCCGGACATCCGATTATCCGGACATCCGATTATCCGGACATCCGATTATCCGGACATCCGATTATCCGGACATCCGATTATCCGGACATCCGATTATCCGGACATCCGATTATCCGGACATCCGATTATCCGGACATCCGATTATCCGGACATCCGATTATCCGGACAACCGATTATCCGGACATCCGATTATCCGGACATCCGATTATCCGGACATCCGATTATCCGGACATCCGATTATCCGGACATCCGATTATCCGGACATCCGATTATCCGGACATCCGATTATCCGGACATCCGATTATCCGGACATCCGATTATCCGGACATCCGATTATCCGGACACCGATTATCCGGACATCCGATTATCCGGACATCCGATTATCCGGACATCCGATTATCCGGACATCCGATTATCCGGACATCCGATTATCCGGACATCCGATTATCCGGACATCCGATTATCCGGACATCCGATTATCCGGACATCCGATTATCCGGACATCCGATTATCCGGACACCGATTATCCGGACATCCGATTATCCGGACATCCGATTATCCGGACATCCGATTATCCGGACATCCGATTATCCGGACATCCGATTATCCGGACATCCGATTATCCGGACATCCGATTATCCGGACAACCGATTATCCGGACAACCGATTATCCGGACATCCGATTATCCGGACATCCGATTATCCGGACACCGATTATCCGGACATCCGATTATCCGGACATCCGATTATCCGGACATCCGATTATCCGACATCCGATTATCCGGACATCCGATTATCCGGACATCCGATTATCCGGACATCCGATTATCCGGACATCCGATTATCCGGACAACCGATTATCCGGACATCCGATTATCCGGACATCCGATTATCCGGACATCCGATTATCCGGACATCCGATTTCCGGACATCCGATTATCCGGACATCCGATTATCCGGACATCCGATTATCCGGACATCCGATTATCCGGACATCCGATTATCCGGACATCCGATTATCCGGACATCCGATTATCCGGACATCCGATTATCCGGACATCCGATTATCCGGACATCCGATTATCCGGACATCCGATTATCCGGACATCCGATTATCCGGACATCCGATTATCCGGACATCCGATTATCCGGACACCGATTATCCGGACAACCGATTATCCGGACATCCGATTATCCGGACATCCGATTATCCGGACATCCGATTATCCGGACATCCGATTATCCGGACATCCGATTATCCGGACAACCGATTATCCGGACAACCGATTATCCGGACATCCGATTATCCGGACATCCGATTATCCGGACATCCGATTATCCGGACATCCGATTATCCGGACATCCGATTATCCGGACATCCGATTATCCGGACATCCGATTATCCGGACATCCGATTATCCGGACATCCGATTATCCGGACATCCGATTATCCGGACATCCGATTATCCGGACATCCGATTATCCGGACATCCGATTATCCGGACATCCGATTATCCGGACATCCGATTATCCGGACATCCGATTATCCGGACATCCGATTATCCGGACATCCGATTATCCGGACATCCGATTATCCGGACATCCGATTATCCGGACATCCGATTATCCGGACAACCGATTATCCGGACATCCGATTATCCGGACATCCGATTATCCGGACATCCGATTATCCGGACATCCGATTATCCGGACATCCGATTATCCGGACATCCGATTATCCGGACATCCGATTATCCGGACATCCGATTATCCGGACATCCGATTATCCGGACATCCGATTATCCGGACATCCGATTATCCGGACATCCGATTATCCGGACATCCGATTATCCGGACATCCGATTATCCGGACATCCGATTATCCGGACACCGATTATCCGGACATCCGATTATCCGGACACCGATTATCCGGACATCCGATTATCCGGACATCCGATTATCCGGACATCCGATTATCCGGACATCCGATTATCCGGACATCCGATTATCCGGACAACCGATTATCCGGACATCCGATTATCCGGACAACCGATTATCCGGACATCCGATTATCCGGACATCCGATTATCCGGACATCCGATTATCCGGACATCCGATTATCCGGACATCCGATTATCCGGACATCCGATTATCCGGACATCCGATTATCCGGACATCCGATTATCCGGACATCCGATTATCCGGACAACCGATTATCCGGACACCGATTATCCGGACAACCGATTATCCGGACATCCGATTATCCGGACATCCGATTATCCGGACATCCGATTATCCGGACATCGATTATCCGGACATCCGATTATCCGGACAACCGATTATCCGGACATCCGATTATCCGGACATCCGATTATCCGGACATCCGATTATCCGGACAACCGATTATCCGGACATCCGATTATCCGGACAACCGATTATCCGGACATCCGATTATCCGGACATCCGATTATCCGGACATCCGATTATCCGGACATCCGATTATCCGGACATCCGATTATCCGGACATCCGATTATCCGGACATCCGATTATCCGGACATCCGATTATCCGGACATCCGATTATCCGGACATCCGATTATCCGGACATCCGATTATCCGGACATCCGATTATCCGGACATCCGATTATCCGGACATCCGATTATCCGGACATCCGATTATCCGGACATCCGATTATCCGGACATCCGATTATCCGGACATCCGATTATCCGGACATCCGATTATCCGGACATCCGATTATCCGGACATCCGATTATCCGGACATCCGATTATCCGGACAACCGATTATCCGGACAACCGATTATCCGGACAACCGATTATCCGGACATCCGATTATCCGGACATCCGATTATCCGGACATCCGATTATCCGGACATCCGATTATCCGGACATCCGATTATCCGGACATCCGATTATCCGGACATCCGATTATCCGGACATCCGATTATCCGGACAACCGATTATCCGGACAACCGATTATCCGGACATCCGATTATCCGGACATCCGATTATCCGGACATCCGATTATCCGGACATCCGATTATCCGGACATCCGATTATCCGGACAACCGATTATCCGGACATCCGATTATCCGGACATCCGATTATCCGGACATCCGATTATCCGGACATCCGATTATCCGGACATCCGATTATCCGGACATCCGATTATCCGGACAACCGATTATCCGGACAACCGATTATCCGGACATCCGATTATCCGGACATCCGATTATCCGGACATCCGATTATCCGGACATCCGATTATCCGGACATCCGATTATCCGGACAACCGATTATCCGGACATCCGATTATCCGGACATCCGATTATCCGGACAACCGATTATCCGGACAACCGATTATCCGGACATCCGATTATCCGGACATCCGATTATCCGGACATCCGATTATCCGGACATCCGATTATCCGGACATCCGATTATCCGGACATCCGATTATCCGGACAACCGATTATCCGGACATCCGATTATCCGGACAACCGATTATCCGGACATCCGATTATCCGGACATCCGATTATCCGGACATCCGATTATCCGGACATCCGATTATCCGGACATCCGATTATCCGGACATCCGATTATCCGGACATCCGATTATCCGGACATCCGATTATCCGGACAACCGATTATCCGGACATCCGATTATCCGGACAATCCGATTATCCGGACATCCGATTATCCGGACATCCGATTATCCGGACATCCGATTATCCGGACATCCGATTATCCGGACATCCGATTATCCGGACATTCGATTATCCGGACACCGATTATCCGGACATCCGATTATCCGGACATCCGATTATCCGGACATCCGATTATCCGGACATCCGATTATCCGGACATCCGATTATCCGGACATCCGATTATCCGGACATCCGATTATCCGGACATCCGATTATCCGGACATCCGATTATCCGGACATCCGATTATCCGGACATCCGATTATCCGGACATCCGATTATCCGGACATCCGATTATCCGGACATCCGATTATCCGGACATCCGATTATCCGGACATCCGATTATCCGGACATCCGATTATCCGGACATCCGATTATCCGGACATCCGATTATCCGGACATCCGATTATCCGGACATCCGATTATCCGGACATCCGATTATCCGGACATCCGATTATCCGGACATCCGATTATCCGGACATCCGATTATCCGGACATCCGATTATCCGGACATCCGATTATCCGGACATCCGATTATCCGGACATCCGATTATCCGGACATCCGATTATCCGGACATCCGATTATCCGGACATCCGATTATCCGGACATCCGATTATCCGGACAACCGATTATCCGGACAACCGATTATCCGGACATCCGATTATCCGGACATCCGATTATCCGGACAACCGATTATCCGGACAACCGATTATCCGGACAACCGATTATCCGGACAACCGATTATCCGGACAACCGATTATCCGGACAACCGATTATCCGGACAACCGATTATCCGGACAACCGATTATCCGGACAACCGATTATCCGGACAACCGATTATCCGGACAACCGATTATCCGGACATCCGATTATCCGGACATCCGATTATCCGGACATCCGATTATCCGGACATCCGATTATCCGGACATCCGATTATCCGGACTTTCGATTATCCGGACTTTCGATTATCCGGACTTCGGATTATCCGGACTTCGGATTATCCGGACTTCGGATTATCCGGACTTCGGATTATCCGGACTTCGGATTATCCGGACTTCGGATTATCCGGACTTCGGATTATCCGGACTTCGGATTATCCGGACTTCGGATTGTCCGGACTTCGGATTATTCCGGAATGTTATTTAAATTCAGAACCTAAATTTGGTATCGATCAAATGGACCTTTTGTCGAATAACATTTTTCTAGTTATTCGGACTTCGATTGAATTATATGATTCTTGAGTCTCTAGAAATTGTCTAGAATATACCTTATTTAGCAAAACAACGTTTGCCGGGTCAGCTAGTTATTTAATAAATCAGTTGGTCGAAAAAGACAAAAAACAGTAATAGCGTGATTGTACTATCATAGTACGACGTAGTATGTCGTAGTACGATGTCGTAGTACGATGTGGTATTATCAATGAACGTGATTGTACTATTTCAGTACGACGTCGTATGTCCTAATACGATGGAGTATTAGCAATGAACGTGATTGTACTATCATAGTACGACGAAGTATGTCGTAGTACGTTATAGTATTTTCAATGAGCATGATTGTACTATCATAGTACGACGTAGTATGTCGTAGTACGATGTAGTATTATCAATGAGCGTGATTGTACTATCATAGTACGACGTAGTATGTCGTAGTACGTCGTAGTACGATGTAGTATTATCAATGGACGTGATTGTACTATCATAGTACGACGTAGTATGTCCTAATACGATGTAGTAGTATCAATGAACGTGATTGTACTATTATTTACGACGTAGTATGTCGTAGTACATTGTAGTATTATCAATGAACGTGATTGTACTATCATAGTACGATGTAGTATTATCAATGAACGTGCTTGTACTATCATAGTACAACGTAGTATGTCGTAGTACGATGTAGTATTATCAATGAACGTGATTGTACTATCATAGTACGACGTAGTATGTCGTAGTACGATGTAGTATTATCAATGAACGTGATTGTACTATTACAATACGACGTCGTATATCTTAATACCATGTAGTATTATTAATGAACGTGATTGTACTATCATAGTACGACGTAGCAAATCGTAATAAACTATTCCACGCTGATTAAATTTGATCAAATCCTTTTCTTTTTATATCTTAAATAAAATATTTTCTTTACCGAGGTTTTCTTAAATATTCATTAGATTAATGCCATATTTATCGAATCGAATCACAAAATTTGTGGAACTATTTTTGTCAAAATTCTTGTTGATGAGTCTTTTACCCCCGATACCGTCCAGTGGTGGTTGATGCAAAATTCCGACGCGGCTTGTCGAGAAGGTCGATTGAATTATTAATCAGTCCTTCATCCCCTAGCTTCAACACGCCCTCAAATGTGTTGTTTCAATGCATGTAGTAAAAGAGTCGGGATTTCTCTCCTTAGAACAAGTATGGCCGTTTTTGTCCCGACGAGGCGTGTTTTCTGCACATGCATATGGGTTGGAAATATCGATAGGTTCGAATGATATTTTCACCCTATACATTTGCTTTTGTCTTTGATGGTTTTTGTGTTGTCATACATTCGAAGGGCGAGGGATGTATTGGATTTCAGAAATAACTGGATCGGGGATATTCAGGAATTAAATTTTTGTTGTTCATTAAAAATTTTGTTTAAGTTTTTACTATACTGATAATTAGATAACAGAAACTTAGATTTTTGCCTAAAAGTCAATAATAGGTATTGAATAATGTCATCCTAACAGTTGTCCAATCTGGTCCTATATTTATTTTTATAAAGTCTTATTAGATCTTATAATCCTGAATCGATTTCATTATTGTTAATTGGCTATCGTTACCGACGCCCAATTCATACAACATAATTTGTTTTCCCTCTAAAATTCTGCCAAGCATTTAGTTTCAAAGGGGCCTTATCCATATCAGTAGTAAGGATCAGAAACTGTATATCTGCCATATCCTTTGCCTTATATCCTTGCCCTAATACTCCTGAGACCATCTCTTCATATCACTGCAATATGTAGAACGATATTCGCCCCACGGGACCCAAGAGCGTATTATACAAGGATTCAGAGTAATGGATCTTTTGCTTTTTATTACCATCTGTGACGTAAGCTGAGCATTTTTGATGTTTGTGAATATTTTACTCAACAACATATTGAAATAATATAAACTAGTTGTGCATGGCATCGTGCCTTGAGGCTATTTGCTGGAATTTTACGTACCGCAATATAAAATTCTTAAAAGCTCTATAAATTAGATACCTTTGAAAATTTTAAAATTTGTTGAAAATTTGGAAATTTAAAAAAAGGACTTTTTTCAAATATTTTGAAGATTTTGAAATTAATTTAAGTCAGTCAATCCATAGTGTCGAAAATGTAGAGGAAATTTGTTTGAGCTTTATAAGTGAACTCAAAACATTATAAATCTTGGTATGAAACCCAAAGAACTGGAAACAAAATTTATACTTATTTTTAAAATTTCTATAAAGTATCTGATAATTTGATATGCATATGACTCATAATCATTTTTGATCGCCTAATAATTTTTTTTTCAACTTTTTTATGTAGTACTGATTTTTGGAAGATTTTGAATTAAGTTTTTTTATTACAAGTTCATAATTAGCTAATTATCCTACCTTATTTCATATTATTATTAATGTTATTACGGAGATTTTCTGATATAAAACTATCCTTTTCTTTTTTGATTTCTGTCCCTTTTTGATATTTAATAGAATATTTGCCCAATATTTGCGAAAGTTTCTAATTATCATTTTTATTTTTATTTTTCGAACATGTTGTTATTTTCTTAAATTTTTTGTTATTTCTTACTTTGTTTACTATCTAAAAAAAATGGTTTTTCTGCATTTGTATTATTTTCGAACACAAGAAAATTAGTTGTTGATTATTCTCTCATATATTTTTTTCTTTTTTATTTTATTTTTTTTGATTCAAATAATTTAAATATTTTTTTTATCTGAGTAAACTATCAACCAACCCTTATTCCATCAGCATCTGCATATTCACTTGTACGTTTTTAATGTTTTCTCTTACGCTTTTACAGTATGCAAAGGTAAAAATGTATTTTTTGTGAATAATTTGTTGTTTTCATATTTTCCTCCAAAGGAAATGTATTAATGTATCTACAAGACATCAATTTGAAAAGTGCTTGAGGTAGAAATGTTTTTGCATATATAATTTCTTATCGTATGCAACATAAGAATAATATGCGAATGGAACTTTATTCGTAGGAAAACATTTCAGTATGTAATACATTTATCTGTATTTATTAGCAGATAAAAATAACATTTATTAAATGTGCGTTTTGTAATACATATTCCATTTCATTAATGCTCATTGAGATTTAGCAACTCTAGCGCATTTATGAAATTGGTTTTTGGGAAAGTGAACAAGTTATTAAATAATGGAATAAACACCGAACCGAGCTGGATTAATACAGATACAATTGCTTCTCTCTTATTATTTATATATACTTTTATATATATATATATATATATAAATATATATATATTAAAAATTATATTAATAATTATTACCAGAGAGTTTTTGGATACAATTTGCAATCTTATTTTATTTAGGAAAATACTTTCTGAATGTGAATTCAATGTTTGCACGTTTATGAATTTAAGTTTTTTTAAGTTAATGTGCATATAAATGATACAGTAAGGCGGGGCACAAAAGTCCAATTTGACTTAAATAATTAACTAAACCAAATGAGCTGCATTACAACACATAACACGTATCAAACAAACAACTATCGTACTATGTTTAGTAAAATTCACAGTTCCTAATTATAGAAATATGCTTTTCTAATATTTTTTTTAATTTTTCACCTGCCTCTTCTTTTCACCCTATAGACAGATCCAATATCTTATTTTTATTTTTAAGGGATTTTACGTAATAATAGCTACAATATTCACCCAATGTAAAATATTAATTTTATGGGCACATTTTTGACAAAGATAGCATCATATATAACCCTGATCTGATATTTAGTAGCAGAGTTGAATTAACTATTAGATTAATATATTTGTTGCAAAATTGTTCCTCGCTCATTTTTGACAAAGGTAGCATTGTATATAATCTTAATCTAGAATTTATCAGCAGAGTTGGAATAACTATTAGTTTAATATATTTCTTACAAAATTGTTCCTCACTCATTTTTGACAAAGGTAGTATTGTATATAACCTTGATCTGGTATTTATCAGCAGAGTTGGAATAACTATATTGGAATGTTGGAATAACTAGTTTAATATATTTTTTGCAAAATCGTTCTTCGCTCATTTTTGACAAAGATAGTATTGTATATAACCTTGATCTGGTATTTATCAGTAGAGTCGGAATAACTATTAGTTGAACATATTTCTTGCAAAATTGTTCTTTAAGCACAATACTTTTTTTATTTTATTTTTTTTTTATTTATTTATTTATTTAGCAATATATACATTTCATATATATCCATATCTCAGACAGGCAGGGGTGCCTGGTATAAGATATTATGGATTGCTTTATACATTTATGTCTATACATATATATTTATCTATTAAAATATTACATCTATATAAGAAATTAAGTATAAGAGTCATATTTTACTAATAAGGTCAATCTTGTTTATATCTGGTATAGTTTTTTAATTCAGTTTTAAATTTATTTAAGTTTATCAATATTTTTATTTGGGGAGGTAATTTGTTGAAAAGGGTGCACTTCTAAGGGGGCTAGTAGGGATCGTTCAAGTATTACGTAAGCAGATTTATTACAATTATTTACTCCCCCCCTCCCCTTTGTCAGCAAAAGTAAGCAAATTTCTTACCAAAAATAAGCAAAATAAGCAAATCAAAAACCCCCCTATAGTGCTCACGTAATACTTGAACGGCCTCTTATTTGTTTTAGGGTATTTAATATAATAGTTTTCAATCTGCCTAGTATGATGTTCGTGTATATCCTGGTTTGTTTCTATTGTTGTAATGTTTTGATTGCTTTAATTATTTTTCATTACGGTTTATTGCTTCTTTGATTTTCCTTTCTTATGAAGGATTTGTGATAAAACAGTTACTCGAGATTCAGCAACATCTTACAAAAAATGTATTTGTTACTCGAGAATGTGATATATTAGTTACTCAAGAATTAGAAACATCTTACAAAAAACGTATTTTTTTATCCCTGAGGCAAATCCCAAATTTCATTTAGTTATTAGCCGAAGCTACGTCATGGGCATCAATATCGGTATCTGTTGTACTTGTTGTAGGTTGTAGATTCGCCTCAAATCCCGGTGTTGAAACTTATCGATCACTCCTCACCCTCGGACATCGTAACTCGCGACTCTGACGCTCTCTAACAACGCGGAAAGCCGGATAACGGCATCCTTCTCGTTTTTCACACAGCTCGAGGCCGCTTTGTCACACTGTCCGTGTACTCCAAAAACGAACACCGAGACTGGCATCGGGAGAAACAGTGACGGGCAGGGGAGGAAAAATTGTCAATCAAGTCTAGATTTTTGGTAATAAAATTTCACCAGTAGTATTATGTAAGATTTCGTATTTTCAGCTAATATCACTATTTTTGGGCCAGCGGTGGCGAAATCGGTTAGAGCGTGGGCTAGCAGCAACTAGTCCCAGGTTCGCTGGTTCGATTTCCGCTACCGCCGTAGCCCGACATCAGGCAGCTTTGATGTCAAATTTTCACTTGGAGTTATAGATCACAATATAATTCCAAGTTGAAATCGTGCTTCGTCGACATAGCTGCAAAATCCAATCACATGTTAACTATTAGACGTAAGAGCTAATATCAAAAATATCCCACACATAAGAGAATGGTAAATTGATGGATTGCCTCTCATGAAATAAGTAATCATAAGTCTTAACCAACAGCTTATAGAACCTATAAGAGTTCTGATTGCTGTTCAAACAATAAAAAAAATACTATTTTTAGCATTTTTGCTGATTATCTACCTTTGGACATCATTTTATTTCATTTCATTGAGGTCATATCTTTTTTCTATTTCCATTTTATTACAATCTTCATGGTAAGGCATTCAGTAAATGTGGTGACAAATGTACCCAGTTGTAGTCATTTTAAATTTGAAGAGATCATTTAATGACCAGATAAATCATCATCACCAAGAGTCCGAGACCAATTCTCGGATAAAATAGCAAATTTTATGTTACAGATCCATAATCGCATATGTTGGTAGCCTCGGATAGTCAAAACGCTTTATGTTTTGCTGTGCGATCAAGTGTTTTGCCTTCTAGAGTTTAGGTTTTATGTGTAAGACGTTCGATCAACATATATTTTTGACAATTCTTGACTACTAACTCATACGATTATAGACCAGTAACAACAACAATTCTATAGATAACACATTGAATTTGAATATTCAAACAGAAGAATACAAGGCACTTTCATAAAGACTGGAGATTTTTAAGGCTCAAATGTTAATCACTTAAAATATAAAGTGCCTAGAAAAACATAGGCACTTTCATAAAGATTGGAGACTTCTAATAGCTAACTTTTAATTACTTAAAAAATAGCTAGCAGATTTTTTTTCAAACGGTACGATCGAACCTTCAGCTTGTTGATCTGTGGGCTTATTAGGAGGATAATTTATACAAAAAATTACGAAACAGTAAGACAAAAATAATTATCTTAATTAAGTATTATCATTGGTGTATTTCTATGATGAGTGAGCCCTACATTTTTACCCCGTAATAGTTAAGGCCAAACATTTTGTTTTTTGTTCTACTGTGTTTTTGCTTTTAGTTCTTCGTATTTTTTCTTCTCAAATAAATTTTCATTATATACATTCTTCTTCGTCCTAGTCCTTTAGGTTTTGCTAATTTTTGTCTCTTACAACTGGTGCCTTTATTATTTCTAGCACCTTTCTCTCACTTTATGCAGCATAAACTTAGTTATTGATTTTTTGGTGAATATTATTTTTATATAATTTTCTAGCAGTACTATGTGAAACAACTCTTACAGTTCTATGTATTGGAGTAAATTTTTGATTATATACCTTATTCTTGGTTATAGTCTCTTAATTTTTGCTAATTTTCAACTGGCATTTTTACCATTTCTAGCATCTAACTTTCACTTTAAGCAGCATATGCTTAATTGTTATTTTTTTGGTTTATTCTAATTTTTTAACATTTTTTAGCAATACAATGTGAAAGAACTCTCAAGGTATTTTTATTAGATGTCCTTAGGTTCATTGGTCTATTTGTCCATTTGTTCATTTGATCTGTATAGAGCCAAGTCCCAAATGAGTAGAGTATATTAATAAACTAATATTAACTAAATATTAATATTTAGCATACATTTAATTAGATTCCACTTGAAATCATAGGACTAAAAATTTGATGTTTTATCCGAGAAATGGTCTCGGACCTTCGGTGTGTTGACTTTTCTAGTCATGGTATGATATGAATTAAGGGACGATTGTATAAAAGCAGATAATCAGTAAAAATGATAAAAATAAATGTTTTAAGATAAAAATGAGTGATATTGAATATAATTTGATAAACTCAAATCTAGTGTTGATTGGCAATTTTGCCGAGACTTTGTGAAAAAGACTTGGACTTGAGTGTGTTTCCAACACCTCCCTTGCCCGTCACTGTTTCTCCTGATCTCTGGTCTAAGCACCAGGTTTAAGCAAAATACTGTGCTTATCATATGTACAATCATGACAAATCGTTTTCAATATTTCGCTCTATTTTTACTCAAATCTGTCTGTTTTGTTTGTCACCCCCTCGCCGCCACTGGTCAATTTTGCACCCTTTGCTTCTGCTCTATCCATGACGCGATGCTATACATATTCTATCGTGTTGCCAGGGCAACTCCCTATTCTGGTGTCAGAATCCGTTTCGCCCTTCGTGCCGCTCCCGTACCGAGCGAGCCCCCAGAGCTCTAAACCCCAACCCTTAACAACTACCCCTGGAGTGTATAATACACAGCGCCTGATAAGTGTCTCCTATATGTACATATGTACATCTAGAGAGGATTTTGAAATTGCACGCGATATATGATTAAGTTGGAGAATATAATTTTTAGGAGCTTGGTAAATTTTGTTTGTTGGTAATGGATAGATGGTAATTCATGTTAGACACTTATAATAAATAATAAATAACAAGTACTTCTTTGAATGGATAATAAATTGACACTAATATATCATAACTTCATTCAAAATCAAGCTACATTATCGACCCTAATGTTTAAAAAAACATGTTCAACAGTTTACAGGTTTTTTCAGCCGTTGTTTCGACTGTAATTTGGAAATCGTTTTAGTGCTATTAGATCTGAAAATATTTATAGTAATCATTTATTTATATTTACAAAACTACTTGCAAAATTTGTAATATAATTTTTGAATCAATAATAATTAAACCTGAAGCGTCTCTATCTAATATCTCTTATTAATATCTATTAATTATCACTGTCTTGATATTTACTTAATTTATTATAATTATCTCCCTAATATTACAATGTTTGCATTTCAGACATATTTTGAATTGATATACATTGATTCCATGATTTGGTATTTTGAATATGCGATATTAATTAGTAATATTATCTAATTAATGTTGAAATGTTCGATGATATTTCATCTATGCGCTTTCCTTATTAAAATATGAAAATGAAAAATATATGCTCTCGAACATATTAATGGAATATTGATTCATTAAGTCCTTGATAATAATTATATATTATTCTTAATAATATTATATTCAAATAAAAATTCTAAATGATCAAAAGCTTGAACCAATTGTCGTTATGTGTGATAAAACATATATAGCGACAATTTATGTTTCTATTTTATAAATATTTTATTTATGCATACCATAATTTTGAAAACAGTTGCTATATGCACCGAATAAATAATGGTTTTCTGACACTTTCAATAATAATATAATACTTGGTGATATTAATAATATTCTAGCCATTAATGAGCTAAAAATAAAATTCAAGATTTTATCTTCCATCTATTCAAATAAATAAGAAAATAGTTGAGATATGAAAAAACACGAACCCGGTTGTCTAATACAATAATAAAGGCAAATATATCTATATAATACAAGAAGGCCTGAAGGGTGATGAATTTTTTTCTGTTGCGGAATCGATACTCTCTTTTACTACTGAATTTCTATTATTGAAAAAGATCTCACAATTCTTTTTGTGTATGGATACGCTTTTGTTTATTATTGCATTTTTTCTTGTACCTTTACGATGAGATATGCTGGATTTTTAAATTTTGAACTGCCATATAGTAGAAGAGCTAATAATAATAAACAAAAAATATAAAGTTAAATATTTCTGAAAAATAATTATACTCACCAACATTATAAAATATAGCTGTAAAAATCGATGAAGAATATTTTAGTAATTATATAAATAAAGCTCAATAAAAATAATAAAATTATAATTTTCAAAGCATACATTAAAGAACATACATTCAAATGCCAATTTTGAACTTTAAAAAAAAATGTACCATTCAGTAGCATGTTTTTTTGTGATTAGCGTTTTTTTATGGAATCGATCCTTGGCGTAAAGAACTGATTCATAAATGTGAAAAAATATTGTATATTATTCAACAACCTCTAAATTTAATATAAAAAATATGAGTAAAATCTAAGAAGATATAACATGAAATAAGAAGGGAGAGGTAATGATTTTTGGTAAAAGACTTCAAAGTTTTGGTAGTACTCTCTGTTTAGATGTGCTAATAATCTTGAAGATAGTTTCAGGCATCATGAACTAAATAAAAGAGCTCAAAACCAAACTAATACCAACGAATCTATTATCCATAATATTGAGGTCCTTTATCTCATGAAAGCAGCGTCGTAAAAATTAAAGTGATGGCTGGTTATACATCTTTTAGCTTCTACTTTAAATTAGCATTGTTAAAAAGTTATGTACTTTACTTGTCTTCTGGATAATGGCGGTGGACATAAGCACAATGGAATCAAAAGCAAAATTTCTAATTTTAAAGGAAGATATGGTTCTCGATCACATTCCAGCCAGCTCTTCAGCTAATATAAAAATCTCCGTTTATACAATTGGAGTGTTTCATTCTTTTGCTCCTCTATTGTTGCTTCGGATGCGCGATTCGAATATAACGGATATTCTTTTTAGCCGAGTTATTTCTGCGATTCTGTTATCTTAAGTGGCCTCTTTAGAACACAATAGGGAAGTTGAATGTTTGTATTTTTTGCATATATGCCCTCCTGCATCGGCCGCCGGTCGTATGCAGATCGATTTTTGCATTGCATTTCGATTTGAGTGCTCCGTCGAGTACCTGGAGGTAGAAATATATCGGAAAGTATTTACGAGATATGTTTGATTATGAAAAGTTTAAGTGTTTTGATAGAACGGACGTATATTGAAAAATAAGTGGTTATATTTTTCTTGTTTTTGTTTTGATTCAGAATAAAAGTCAGTCGTTGGTGATTTCAGCGATGAAATTTTTATATTGCCAGTAGAAATTGACATCCATATAGGGGTAATCAATATAAATTCCTCTATAGTTGGATGATTAGCCGGAATATGCGTCATTAGGGCGGAGAGCAGGGTGAACTGAATCAATATGGCGATAGATAATAATGCTCTAAGTTCTGTCTGCATTTGCACAATGGAAATTTTGTCAACCCTCATAGTGTCAAACACAAACCATTTCGTGTATAAATGTTTTACTCGTGGGTACACATATGGATTTATTTAAGCCTGTATATAATGATCAAATTAAATTGGCCATGGTAAGAAGGTGGATTAGCAATCACTGGTTTAGGGTTCGATGTCTACCTTGGCCAAAGCAATTGTGACATCAGATTTATACTTATTTTAACGTTGATACGATAGCTTAAGTTTTACTAAAATTTATTAATTTTATTTAATTAACTATGCAAGTCAGACAACAAAAATCCATTAAATTGCGCGCTCGTATCTTTGTTCCGTAAACTTCAACACTTCAAGTTAAATATTTCACAACCTCAGGCAAGATATTTACTTTCGCTTGCTACGTTTCGAACAAATTCCATTCTGAAAATAATTGCACTGTCTGCATTTAAAAAAAATCGGTACTTCAGTGATTCTAGATATTTGCGATCTAACAAAACTAAATGGTTGAAATCGAAATTATTGACAATATTATCGGAATATTTATATATTTATTTTTACAATTAAAGTTTTAACTTTTTTATAAAAAATCTTAAGTTAATTTCTAACCACATCTTAAACTTAATGTTTTTTGTGTTTCTGAGTTATTATGTGTAACGATTGAAAATTTTCTTGAAGAAAAATTAAAATCAAAAGAACAAGATTTATAAAAAAGAGTGCGTGTAAGTTTCACACGCGATTGAAGTAAAACTTATTTGCAACTGTACAAGATGGCATTTAAGTAAAAATAAATACATCATATAACAATTTTGAATAAAGTTTATTAGTAATATGGTAACACTCGTGATGCACATATTTATTAGTGTCAACCATTATACACATTTATATAATGATAAATTTTAAATTATATATTTATAATAGCATTAAAAATATGTATAATATTTAAAAACAATAATGTAATTAACGTCATACTTCAAATATGACATGATCGGTTTATCATTGTAATTAGCATTTAGAAATGAACCTTCATTAGAGAAATGAAGTAATTGCTGATTAATAACTTCTATAATATTCGTTCACACAGTGGATTATGTTGAATAACGCCTAAACAAATATTGTTTTTGCAACTTAACTCATCATGTAATTGTGTTTGAAGAACTTCATGTAATTAAAATTAACATACATTTATTGACTGCTTGTATTTTTTTTAATTTTTTGCTATATAATCTTTGAACAGCTGTAATATTTGTCTTGACTAAAAAATATTTTCCATTTTAATAACTTTAAAGATTTACAGAAACTACGAATAATATAGAAATAATTTCTAAAATATTCTTCTGATTCAAGCATTTTTCGTTAAATCAACATTTGTACGATGAAGTAATTTTAAAATGTTTATTCATCTATGCCGATTTCCTTGTTGATACGCATACAACGACAGATCTCTATTCCCATATACGACGACTAATCACAATCGACCTGTATAGAAATGATATCATCGAGAGCGAATGACGAGTCATTAGTACTTGACTCTTATCTTATCTTATCTGCCGTAACGCACTTCCGTTGCACTTGTACGGATTTGCACCCTAGTCGCGCCTAAAAAAGTTTTACTTCAAAAAAATAAGAATTAAAAGAATAAGATGTTTTAAAAAATTCATTACTATCCTGCAATTCCTTAGGTGAAACAATGAGCAGAGATTTTAAACAATATAAAAAGGGAAAACATTATAATTTGATTATAAACTTTAATATAAAACAAAAAGAAAAATAATAATATAAATATTAAATGAGATCAGTGGGCAATTTTTGCTTAAGTCTGGTATATGCTGGGCTTTCAAAGTTCTCTTGGCTGGCTAAATCGTTTGGAAGGATGTCGATTCTGTTTTTAAAATTGTGGCTTAATATTATTAGATAGGAATGAATAGAAATAATTGTGTTTGAAATTTTATATTACTCTAATTTTTTACTATTTTATATTCTATATATTACTATGATTTATTATGCTGTATCTATTATTTGGGAACCTCTGCCCCAGCTATTACGCGTTACAAGAGAGGCTTATGGCGGTATAACATAGCGCTCGGGGTGCGATGCTTAGTAATATATAGCAAAGCAGGGTTGAAATTCGCTCCAGCAAATCCGAGCAGTTTAATTACGCTTTTCGGGGTATGAATTATCACGGTTCTGATGTAATGGAGAACCCCCGAGTCTCGGTCCCTCGGGGCTCAGTCGGGGTTGTTGTGTGGGGACGTAGGTATAAAGTATAAAGTAGCCGCGAATCGATGGAAGCGAAAACGAATTCGGCATTGTTTGCTGGATAAATATTGTTATTTTTGATAGTTCTATTATGCTAGCAAATATTAGAGGAGTTGGATGAAATGCGTTGTATGATATAAATGTGTACCGTTGTAAGAATTTACATTTTTATGAATGTCATCTTATGTTTTATTAAAAAATTATTAACCATTATTTATTTGATAAATAGAGTAGTTCTTGAAAGTCCGCGGGTAAGAAGGTCGCTATCAATATCTCGAGAACAAGTAATGTTAGGAAATATTTAACAACAATATTTGAAAGTAGAGGAAAAAATATGTAATCAGCAATCGCTTCAAATCAAGCTATGGTCGCTACTTGATATCAGGAGATGAAAAGTCGTGTTCGAAAATCTATAACAAAAGTATTTTCTTTCGTCGTTAGTTTTTTTTTGGTTGTGAGCACTATTGTTTAGTTTACTACACCTTGATATAATTTTTATGAACTAGTGGGGCGTATGGCATTGTGATTTAAGTCAAATTGCTGGAACTTCCCGTACCGTAACGAATTGTTCGAAGAATATTGAATGCTTTTAATTAGATTATTATAAATATTGAAACATTGTCTAATTTTTATAAGAATTATATAAACTGAATTACAAAGTTGAAATTATTTTTTTAAAGTATATTGGAACTCTAGTCAGAATTAAAAATAAAATCTGAATTTGAAGCAAAGATTTTTTTCCAAAATCAATTATTTTGTTAAGACAAGCGGAAAGTTCTTTGAATCCTTTAAATCGGACGCTTAGTTTTTTCAAAAACTGTCATTTTTTGCACAATTAGCTCTGTATCTTCGAAATGGCTGGACCTCCCTTTGCCAAAAGTTAATAACCACTTCTCCAATCATTACTAATTGAATGTTTTTAGATCATTCAAATCGGATGCTCTATTCTCTCAAAAACTCGATTTTTATTTTCTGCACTCTTTGCTCTTTATCTCCGTAACTGCTGGACCTGCCTTTGCCAAAAACTAATCAGCACATTTCCCTATCAATAGGAATCGAATGCTTTTTGAACTATTCAAATCGGTTGATCCATGCGCCCGAAAACGTGAACGAAAAAATGCGGACACACAAAACACACACACACATCCATTTTTCTGAGGTATGCCAAAATGTTCATAAAACTTCAAAACCTTTACGAGAAATGCAAAAAAAGTTATTTTCGATAAAGTAGTATTATTTTCGGTAAAGTAGTTTAACAAAATTTAATTTAATTAAATAATTATTCCAAATCTGTTGACCAATACTTTTGACGAAATACTAGATCATGGTTATATACAGTGTGCTCTCTTTAAAAAAGTACTCATAAAATTTATAGATTGCATTAATTGAATAATGTAGCTATTATTTCATAGTTTCTTTAAAATTATAAATTAGACATTAGATTTGTCAGCCCTCTGGCTGTCCCATACTACTACACCTATGGGGTAAAAAAGACCAGGTAACAATTTTTTTAGTAAGAAAGCTAGAATGGTGTATTAGCTGATAATTTTACTGAACATAGTCAGATAGTTGTTTGTTTGATATATTTTAATTTGTTGTGATATAATTGGTTTGGGTTTCACAATAAATTTTCTCTAAGTTAAATCGAACCTTTGTGCCCCACTTTATACAAAATTATCACAGTTTTTCCGAATTTATTTGCGATACTCCATAATCGATCAACCTGAGTATATCGTTAATACGTTTTTCTTTAGTTTAAAATGTATATAAAATAAATTATCTGATAGTTTTTATGAAATCTTGAATACCATATTAATAAGGTGACCGTACGTCGATTTTCCGACTTGCAATATTTACTCTAAAAGCAATATTTGTCCCGGTTTTAGGTGTTTTGTCGCGGATTAATATATTTCAACTCGAAAATTTAAACCGAAAATATGTGCACATAAATTTTTAGCTCACCTACACCCACGCACCCGCACCCCCTCGCTCTCAAACATATTATATTTCATCCCGGATTTCATTCAAAAAATATATATGGTCACCTTAATATTGATTAAAATCAAAGTATGCATAGGTTCACGTATGGACTCTTGGTAATTTTCCACCTATACTTTCCTCATTAGATACAAAAAGCCCTGAATTATTCATATACCAATTCATGTATGTTCCCGTGTGTCTTAAAATAATGATACACATTAAAAATCTTCCGTCCATGTCGCCATTTTGAGTCGTCGGGTTGTCGTCGCACGAGAAAAAAGGAAAAAAGGAAAATCATTTTCCGTATCGTGTATTCCTTTCTGGTGAGAGTGTACACGATGTCCGCGTGGGTAGCAGAAGTGGGTGGGTTTAGAAAATGCGACTAAACCTGGGGAAAACTTCGGAGGAGCGCGCCGTATAGTGTAGTGATGTAGCGTTATTACGAACACGACATGGAAACGCGCTCAAATGGGTAGAGTGTGATGGAATTACGGGTATAGTCCGCGACCAGGATTCCAGATGTTGGAAACTGAATGATAATAGTAATAGGCATCGTTCAAGTATTACATAAGCAGATATATTACAATTATTTACCTCCCCCCATCCTCCTTGTCAGCAAAAGTAAGCAAAGCTCTTACCTCCTACCCCCATGCTTGCGTAAACATTTTGCAATTAATGTAAAAAAATAAAAATACTACCTATGACGTAATCATCATCCAGATTCCCCTGCCCCCTATGTCAACCCAAAATAAGCAAATCAACACCCCCCACGCCCCCCTATAGTGCTTACGTAATACTTGAACGGTCCCATAGGTGTTACTTGATACATTTTTAATAGTAATATCTTCTACTTGATACATTTTTAGTTCGTATTCTCGTGTGTCTAGATATCAATTTTTGTCAACTATTCATCATTTGCATTCTTTTTCGCTTTATATTATCTTAAAGTCGATTTTTTTACGATATTATATATAGGGTAGACCGAGCATAAAGGTCCGCGGGTAAAAACATTCACCACCGATATCTCAAAAACAAATAAAGTTAAGAATTTGTTAATAATATTTGAAAATAAAATGGAAAAAGGAGTATCACTTCATCTATTATTGAAAATCGATAATAAAAGTATTTTCCTTCGGTGTTATTTCTTTTGGTAGCAAGCATTGTTGTTTAGTTTAGGGAGCGTCACGTGATCATTTTTTAAAATTATTTTGACCCCCCTCCTTCTTGGTGATATGCTGTGATATTTAGAATCACCCTCCTTCTCCCATCAAACATCACGTGTAAATTTAGTTTGGTAAAATTTTCTGAACGAATTTTTCGAACTTACTAAAAAAACGTATTTTTTTTGAAAATATAGATAAAAAATAAATACACGTGATATCTTACTAGCCCTCCCTCCTCCACGTTTTCATGATTTTTTGTCAAACTAAAAGCTTTACGTGATTTATGCACACCCTCTTACGAACTTGATGTAATTTCTAAGTATTTGTTATTTAATTGTTTTAAAAGATTTAATGCTATTTTTAAGTTAGATTCAACAGTTTTTTCACATAAGCTCTATAAAAGCTTGCGTATGCGTTGGGTAAAAATGTTTGGTAAAAATTTTACTATGGCAAAGGTGTAAACAATAAAAAAATAGGAAATAAGCAAGTAAATTAGATTGAAAAAAGCAATTTTATCAGAGATAAATTAAATAAATAGTTTGTCCAACTCTGCTTATGAGTATTTCTGATACTAGATCAAGGTTATATACAGTATTGTCTTCGTAAAAAATGAACCCATGAAATTTATATTTTGCATTGATTGAATATTGTAGCTATTATTTCGTATAAAATATCAGTAAAACTAAAAATAAGACATTGGATATGTCTTATTTTCTGTTATTTTTTCTTCTGTCTTATCTGTCTTCTGTCTTTGAACAATGATGAATTAGCTGGGAGTTTACTGATCATAGTCATATAGTTGTTTGTTTGATATGTATTATTTGTTGTGATATAATTAAAATTGGAACTATATGCCTTGCCCTACCCTATACATTTCTATCTTAATTTTTTAATTTATGCACATAGCACCAAGATTCGATCTGGGTACCTTTTTTATGCGAATTGGGCATGTTGACGATTCTTTTATATTACTGTTCTCAGGCAAAAGAGAATCATGTCATTAGAATGTAATTAGGGGGCGTCTATTAATCACGTGAGCGAGTTTTTAAGAATTTTTCGACCCCCCCCCCTATGGTGATACATGGTGATATTCAAAATTACCCCCCGTCCCCCACTAAATTGTAAATTTTTTTAATTTTTTTTTGAAAATATTTGATTTTTTTTAAATCAGTTAAAAAATAAATACACGTGATATCTTGCTATACCCCTCCCTCCTCCACGTGATATTCCGTGATTTTTAGTCAACCCCCCCCCTTTCCCTAAAAACCTCACGTGATTAATGGACGCCCACTTAGTTATATCTCATTCCGGATCAAATTTGGTGATTCCTCATTTCATTTTAGGTCTTTTACCATAATGATTTTATTTAGGTTGATATTCCATGGACTAGTCACATACCGTGTTTTCCGAAGGGAATTCGCGTAAAGCTCTCATTGAAATGAAACACGTGCCGCGTTATCTTTTTTGCGGTGTTCGCTGTTTATATTCGTAGAGCAAACTCCCAAATACGTATCGATATTGCCATGATGCTGCAGTGCTTTTTATAATTACATTTTGACTAATATTTGCTCAAGGTAAAAGAATATTTATATACAATAATTTTTTGTTTAAATTAATTAGTATCATATAATTTTAATAAAGTTTATTGACATTATCTTTGGATGATTATTGCACGGAAACTTTACATCAATACTTCATATTTTCCTTTATCAATATTTAGTTTTGAAATTTTTATTGCTGATTTTATTTACAAAAATCTAATTGAATAGCGAGCATTATTATATTTATATTAAATTTATATCAATAATATAAATAGCTGCATATTTACCAATAATTCAGGTATTTACAAATGCTCGTTGCAATTGATACATGTATGCCAATTTTTAATTACATGATATGCAAAGAATCAAATTTCTATATTTGAATTTATAGATTTATTAAAAAAAACTTGTTTATATTCTTACTTAAATTATTTCTACAATTAATAAATTTGTTGTTTTTTAAGTTCTTCATAACAAGGTAATAACATCTGAGAGTTTTAAATATATTAATGAAGTGGGATAAAGGTTGAATTTGCAGAAACAAATTTGTACTTGTTAGAACCATAATAGTAATTACAAGAATATATGATAATTTTAATGCTGTTAGATATCTGCAGAACTTCTATTTATGATTAGCCAAAGTTGCAATGATTATTTGTCACATGAGATGGAAATATATGAAAGATTTTGATTGAGATATGGTTTTGTATTCATACTATTAAGTATTGGTATATCCATTACTTATTAGTATGATTACAAAACCATAGCTCATTTATAATTTTCTGTCATATACTTTCATCTAATATGACAAATAATAATTCATACATGCAATTCTTTTACAAAGAGTGAAGTAACACAAAAAGTTAAGTAAAAGATCAACATGAGTCTCAAATTTTTACTTGGTAATATAGATAAAAAATATGTTTTCTAATAAAAATAGTCGTTTGCGAATTTTGCAACCTCTAAATGAATAATGTATAATCACAATAATGTTGATAAAATCTAATATTTAAAAAAATTAAATTTAGATAGATCACTTAGTATCTAAATCCAGTACAGTATCTAAATATAAATATAAAATATGTTTTCTAATAAAAATAGACATATCAGGGCTTTGCAATGCCTAATTGAATAAAGTATAATCATTTTTTGAGAAATTCCAATATTTAAAAAAATCAAATATATTTACACCTCTAGGTTGATTGTTGTTCAGGTTGAAATATTAGGTTGATTATTGGATTATTATCCAGATACAGTATAATGGAGTTAAAAAAAGTTAGTCAATTAATATGAATCTCAAAGTTTTTCTTGGAAATATTGATTTAAACTAAGTATACTAAATATAATAGCCTTTTCCAGATTTTAATTGAATAAAAAATTATCACTTTTTGAGAAATTCCAATATTTAAAAAAAATCAAATATACGAAAGATATTTTAATTATTGAGTTTTCAATACAGTGTTATGTGTAGAAGTTTTAGTTCAATAGTTCATAGGACAGAAATTCTAATTGCTGTTAATAATGACGCAGAAGAAATAGTAGGTTTAAACATCCATGATATGAAAAATATCTGTGCCAAATCAATTTTAAATTTGAGAATACTGTCAATTTAGCTCATAGGAATCTTTATGTATTTCTGATTGCTAAATAAAACAGTTTAAAAAAATTGAAGTTGAACACAATAGTTCATAGGACAGATGTTATGATTGCTGTTAGTAATGAGACAGAACAGATGATAGATTTAGACATCCATGATATGAAGAATATCATGAAAACAGAGTTTAACAAAAAAAAATTTAAGTTTATAAAATAATGGATTGTCATAATTAGAATATTAAATTTTTCTACTAAAAGCCATTATCAAAAACTGAAATCGTCGCTCGAACACTGAAATGAATTTATCCTCTCGCTAAACTCGCCATGTTGACAAAAAGCCCCGCGTAACGCACACACTAGCGCGACGCCCTTTAAAATCCGCATTAGCTCGCATGGGCACTCTCGCGTTTCCGACCACTTTAATTCATCATGGGTCCCATGCAACCCTCCGAAAAAGGATGGGTCACCCTGACGTCACTTAATTACAAACAAGATGGCCGACGGTTTCCGGTTGACCAACCGATGCGGGGCGGAGGCAGGGGGGGATCAAGAATTTTGGGGAAACGGGGGAGGAAAATTTTAATCATCTAAGGACAATACAGAATTTTTTGTCTATTAGTTTTGCAGCTCGATATCTGAATTTTATAACTTGGAGCAACTATGTGCATTCTTAATATATATTCTGATAAATATTTAAATTAAAAACTTTTAAATGACATAATATAAAATAAATCTCATGTAATAGAAATAGTTATCATAAATCAACGTAAACTGCATGAACTTTTGTTACGTAGTTACAGAATTTATTAAAACTCTCCTTCGATAATTCAGGTTATAATTTAACCCTTGTAGCTGTGGGCTGTATTAAACACTGATTTGTTTGTATATTATGTATTTGTTGCAGTTCTAATTACAATCACTGATTTGTTACTAAGTTATAATGAAAGAAGATACATTTATTTTTATTGGTTATTTACATGTTGTTAAGCGGACTTTACTTTTTGAAGTGAACAACTAGTTCAATTAAAACACTCCGCTACCCCCTCTACCAGGGGTAGCAACCATTCCGTGTAAAGCTTGATGCCCTGAAGTTTGTCATCTTCATGACCAATATAATAAAACGAAAAGACGTCCGAACACTGCAATCATTATTATAATACAAATAAAAGTCTTGTAAAACAATTTACATGTGCCTACATCTAACACACTATACATTTTGTTCACTTGAATCTGTATAACCTGTTCCATATTTTCATGTTATAACTAACCCCAAGGTATTTTTTCAATTAACCCCAGGTGTGATTTTGTTACATTAATAAAATTAACGATTTAAACAATTTAGCGAGCATAAAAATTGTTATACATTATTAAAGATTGATAAATCTGAAACGGAATAAGATATATAAATTTTAAAATTAGTCTTAAACCCAAATTTTATGATAGTACAATTATATATATTGTACTGTATTTATATAAAATTGACGCACCTGCACACTACTGTTTACTGGGTCTGTCTGCGAGATTGTGATCTCAAAACGATGTTCAACAAGCAAAATGACATTTAGATTAAATTTAACCTTGCAGTTGAATATTTGTTAATTATTGTATGAATATGGAAATGCCTTTCCTAAAATGGATTTGATTCATACTAAATGACAAAATTGGGGTGAAAAGTCTGAAGAAAGTTTTCGGAAAATTAAAGAAATGAACTATATACATGCTAAATGATAAAATTAGGGCAAAAAGTCTAATGAAATTTTCTTAATGATAGTATGAATATTAGGGTGGTCCTTAATATGGACATTTTCAAATTTCCTTGCTCCCAAGGGCTCAAATGGTTTTAAATTGATAAAAAACAATTCTGTGAAAGTTTTAGCTCTTAATATTAACTTTTAGATAGCAATTCAATAAAACTTCGTATGGAAATAGCATGGAAATTTTTTTGAAATTTTTTTCATGCTATTTCCATACAAAACTTTAATTCAATTGCGCTTTATCTAAAAAACGATAATAAGAGCTAAAACTTTCAGAGAATTATTTTTTATCAATTTGGAACCATATGAGCCCTTGGAAGCAAGAAAATTCGAAAATGTCCATATTAAGGACCACCCTAATGAATATAGCAACGCCTTTCTCAAAAGCGAGGTGATCATACTGAGTGATAAAATTGGGGTGAAAAGTATGAAGAAAGTTTACGGAAAATTAAAAAAATTAACTATATATATGCTAAATAATAAAATTCAAGCAAAATGTATCTGCTAAATTTTAGAAAATATGATTTATATGAATAAGAAGCATAAAGATCTTGATAAAGGCTTATGGAAAATGTACAGCATTACAATTTTTACAATTATTTTCAAGCAAGGGTTTGTTTTAATAATTCCTCCCTGCCTAGAAGACGATAAGAGACCCACGTGGGTGAAAGGGATGATACCCGAATTTGGTATCGGATTCGCGGATGCCTGCTTCAGAATTCGATACTCAATTAGGATCTGGAAAAGCCGGAGAGATCTCGTTTCTGATCGGACAGAATAGCAAGACGTACGTGATATGTGCAGAAGCCATTAAGTCTACAAATTGCAACAACGTAACCCAGAACTCTATACCATATTGCAATTCACCTATTAATAAAATATTGATTCATAATAGAAAATGATTTTGTGTAATAATGAAAAACTGGATTTTTCACAATTGAACTTCAAAGGCATTCGACATTCTCGAAATTTCTCTTGTCTAAATAGGGACGCTGAACGAAATTAGAAATTCAAATGAGTTTAATTTTCTCATTCAATTGTATGAGAACTCTTACATCTTCCAATGTATTTAGAGGGTTTCCAATTTGCACGAAAACCCGGTATGATTTTAATATGAAAATCCCATCTTTAATAATGGCGAAGATTACTTTTACCTGGGATGGGGAAAGAAAGGAGGAAAATTATATCTATTATTGTATTATTGTTTTCAATAATACATGATTATTCTATTATATTAGTATACCTATATACAGTATAATCATTTGTTCTTTATCATTTTTGTTTATCAACTAATATTAATTAAAGGGGTATTCTAGTGTAGAAATTCAAAAAAATAGATTTTTTTTTATTTCATATTTGCAAAGTTTAACTATCTAAGATATGGGTACGAGAAGGTTTTTGAAAATTGATTATTTTCAGAGATATAGGCATTTTACTGACTCGGTCTCCATACTGGTTTGGCTTCACGCAAAACTTTAAATGCGTTTGTCTCAGAACATACTTTTTCAGTACTGTTGACACGATTTCTCGAGTTCTACTCGACCGATTCACTTGAAATGTTTAGAGAGTCTTGTTTGTAGACCTATCTATAGCCCGAACTAGGATTATCCCCAAATTCCAATTTTTACTATTTTTAAAAAATTTGAAAAACTCAAAAAACAGTAAAAAACACTTTTTTTTCAAACAGTCGCTAATTTGTAAAAAAAAATTTTTTTTACTCATCGCTAGTTCGAGTGATTGTACATCATTGTAGATTAATATTCTTTTTATTCTTTTATTTCGGATGGCTATCAGGGCTGAAATCATGTCAAGACTGAGGTGCCAATTTTTTGAGACCCCCCACTTCATCAGCTGCCAGTTTCTTCAATTTCAATTATTTTTTTTAGTTTTTGTATTATATTTCAATAATTTTTGTATTATATTTCAATAACAAGTGGTAAAAAAATGGATACTAAACACATTCATTGCTTTCTTTTACGACACTTCAAAAATGACCTAAAATTCATCGCTCTACACTAGAATACCCCCTTAAGATTGATTTCAAAATTTGTGTCAGATTTCAGCAGATTTGCTTCAAAATAGTTCGATGTACTGCATTTGTGCTTACAAACTGTTAATGTGGTTAATCAGCTAGTTAATTAATTCTCCTGACCCAAGTTTCTAATTAGTTCGAACACTAGTAGGCATTTGAAGCGTTTTGCGTTATGCGTACTAGTTGTAACAACTGTTAGGAGGTTTCGCAGTTTGAAACCTAAGACTGACTAATCAATAATTAAACCAATTATCGGGCATCCGTGGAGCAGTATGCAATATAAACTGAATTCAGCATAATTGTTCGAATTCCGTTAATTTAGTACCTACTATGCGCGGAATATCAATCATTTTCATAAAGGAAATGAATGCATATACGAACGGTACGGATAATAATTCAGTTGCATGAAACGTAATTAATTTTTAAATAATATTGATGGGAATTTTTATATAATTATACGAATAAATACAACAAGCATTATAAAATGCTTTGAAATATTTATATTTTATAAATTGAATTACTAAAACTATTTATCCCTTTTCCAATGCGTAGTAGTTAATTACAATGATCACTTTACAATTTTTAACTTCCTGTAGAGCAAGTTATATAATCGCAAAAAAATCGAAAATGAAATTTTTTATATGTCTTTACGTTTCAAGGGTTTCTGAACATTTTGGCATACCTTAGAAAAAATGGATGTATGTGTGTATGTGTGTGTGCAGATACAAATTTTCGTCGACGATTTCGGGAACACGGATCAACGATTTGAATAATCAAGAATCAACGGGCCAGCCGATTCTTGAATGATTCAAGAAAAAGATTGTAAAAAAGTATTTTTAATATAGCATACAATTTATGCCTATAGACCAGAGTACCCTATTATATTACATTTTGTGGCTATATTTTCAAACAAAATTTTTTCATCATCTTTTCCACCTCGTCGCTCAATAACATACGCTGGTGTTAAAATCGGTACTTCAGCGACGTAGAAATACTTTTGATTGACTGCTCAATGGAAATATTAAAAATTATTCATACATCCAACAAAGTAAACAGAAAAAAAAACAAATACCAATATCTATTACTCTCATCAGATATCTGTATATCAAAACGCGAAGCGTATAATCAAATCAGAGGCAGATGTTAAATCCCATGCGCTATTTCTCTTCGAGGATAAATAAGAATTCGATATTTTGACTGAAAAACTTACACTCCGATGCGCCGGCATACAACTGTATGTATGAACCATGGATGCATATATGAATGATGAAATTATTAGTTTTGTATCAAAACTTTTCAGGTATTTTTCGGATACATCTTTTTTTGCGAAACGGAATGCAATTGAAGGCGCTTTTTGCAGCCGATTTTCGCGGATATCCCTGAATTAATATTTT